>NW_024081620.1:10105-98934 GCF_003009895.1 Hyaena hyaena | reverse complement strand
GCCAACAGACACATGAAACGATGCTCAGCATCCCTCCTCATCAGGGAAATACAAATCAAAACCACACTGAGATACCACCTCACGCCAGTCAGAGTGGCTAAAATGAGCAAATCAGAGAACTCTAGATGCTGGCGAGGATGTGGAGAAACGGGCACCCTCCTACACGGTTGGTGAGAATTTAATGAATCCTTTTTAAAAAATTTCTTTGAATGTTTATTTTTAAGAGAGAGAGAGAGAGCGAGCGAGCATGAGTGGGGGAGGGGCAGAAAGAGAGGAGACACAGAATCCAAAGCAGGCTCCAGGCTCTGAGTTGTCAGCACAGAGCCTGGTTTGTGGGTCTCAAACCCGTGAACCTCAAGATCATTACCTGAGCCAAAGTTGGTCACTTAACTGACTGAGCCCCCCGAGGGCCACACGAAAGATTAAATCTTTGAGTTCAACTCAATAAACACTGAATACAGGAGTGCCTGGGTGGCTCAGTCAGAAGAGCATGTGACTCTTGATCTCCCAGTTGTAAGTTCAAGCCCCATGTTGGTTGTAAGTATTACTAAAAAAATTAAGGAGTGCTTGCATGGCTCAGTTGGTTAACCATCTGACTCTTGATTTTGGCTCAGGTCATGATCTCACAGTTTGGGAGATTGAGCCCCATGTCAGGCTTTGTGCTGGCAGCGCAGAGCCTGCTTGGGATTCTCTCTCTCCCTCTCTCACTGCCCGTCCCCTGGTTGTACTCTCTCTGTCTCTCTATTTTAAAATAAAAATAAACCTCTAAAAAAAAAGGAGGGACTGGGAAAGGGTCTATGCAAGTAAGGGACTCCAAAGCACTAAGCTTCATTAACTTCACAAGTAACTCTGCCTCTAAGTGAATTACTATGTACCAGACTCTATGCTAGGCCCTGGGAACAGAGGATGGATAAATCACAGTGATGAGAAAGCCTATTGGAAAGCCTTCTCTCTGACTTTCCTTATCTCCTTTTCTTCAGTCAGCCCAGCATACAACTGAAGATTTATTTTCCTGAATCACTGCTATATCACTTTGATACTCCTCTTTTAAAAACCTTTCATTGACTTTCCATGGCCTGAAGGAGTTCTTATTTTCTATCAGCCATCATAATCAGTTGATGAGGTGTGTGTGTGTGTGTGTGTGTGTGTGTGTGTGTGTGTTGAGGGGGGGATGCTTGGCCCCCAGACCTAAACCTACTGAATCAGAGTCATTGGACTTCGGTCTGTAATTCATTTTAAACACTCTCTCCAGGTGATTCTGATGCAGGTGGCTACACTTTCTTAGTAGCTAATGGGCTAAGGCCAAAGCTCCTTAATATGGGACATCATCCATAGTCTTGACCTATTTGCCTCCTTATTTTTCAACATAGATCGTCCATTCTAGCCATTGTTTCTCAAGCATGCTTTACACTTTCTGACTCTATAGAACCTTTGATCCCGTTTCCCCATCTGGCTGAAATGCCCTTTCTTTCCTAACTGCCTCTCTAAACCTTAGCCATTCCTGAAGTTCTAATTCAGGTTTAGTCTCTTTCTCGGTGGCTTCTCTGACCCAACAGCCCATAGCCTTCACACTCCCAGAGTACTCATCAGCAACCTTGTCATGTTTATTGCATTAATATACTTCTTAGATCTGTTAGCTCAACCAGGCCATAAACTCAGTGTAGGGCCCATTCCTTTACTTTTTTGTATCTCCCAAGGGCCTTGCCCGAGCAGGCAGAAGAACAAAAGGAGGAGGCAGGAAAGAGTGTTTATGCTCATAATGGAGCATATTTCTTGTCCTTTATATTCTCATTTAGTAGAGCATAACAAATGCCCAAACAACTACTTTTCAATGAACAACACAGATTTGGTTCATAAATACAGGTTCCAAAAATACATTGAATATAAAAACCTCTTTGGCTCAGATTCTCCTGTCGCAGGAAGGTATTCAGTGATATACTACTGGATACTGGCTGCTATTTTAGTAAATATTTCAGGAATCAATTTATTCTGTGCTATGATTTTTAAATTTTTACCCAAGGTTGTATTTCATGTTTTGTTGCTCTTGAAGGAGTTTATCTGCATGCTGAAATAGTGTACTCCTAGGCTATTGGAAAAGAAACTCCACCACCAACGTATAGCTCGAGGTTGCATTGAGGTTTACTAATGATTATGACATTATACTTATCAAAGTTTAAGAGGAGCATTCCAGAGTCACTCTCTCATTAGCATGTTCACACAAGATAAGTATAATATCTACATTTTTTAAAGGAGGGCAAACAGGCAGAGGTTTAATAAGACATGGTCAGATGGGGCGCCTGGGTTGCTCAGTCAGTGAAACTTCCAACTCTTGATTTTGGTTCAGGTCATGATCTCACAGTTTGTGAGATTAAGTCCCATGTTAGGCTCTGTGCTACAGCAGGGAGCCTGCTTAGGATTCTCTGTCTCCCTCTCTCTCTCCGCCCCTTCCCCCCCTCAAAATAAATAAATAAACATTAAACAAAAGAAAAGAAAAAGCCATGATCAGGCAGTGAGATTAATCTTGCTGAAAATTGTGTTTATGGAGTCTTGGTTTTTCTATTTCTATTGTTTAGTATATTGAGTTTCAAACTGTTTTCCAGAGTCTTAGGGTTCTACAGAGTTACTCTGATGGCCACTGAGAGCTAGGGTCTGGTGGTTAGTGCTGATATTGTTGTAAGAGACAGAGAAGTTTTCAAATTCCATTTGGCTTCTGCCTTCATCCCAAAGGGTAGAACTCTGCATGGTAAGAGTGAATCCAATATCAAGATAAAAGTTGAGCCTGTGACCTTAAGTCTCTTGGCACAGTTTATATCCCAGGGGACTGATCATAGATGGGATTATAGCACTGGTGTTTAGAAATCTCTAAGGAATCGTGAAAATGGACTAGGTCTGTAAACAAACTGGGAGAGTAACAGATATTGTTCTGATTTTCAAAATGGAAGACGGTAGATTCTGTGAACTATAGACTCATAAACTCAACATTTTTTTTTTCATACGTGAACTCTACACCTAACGTGGGGCTTGAACTCACAACCCTAAGATCAAGGGTCACATGCTCTACCCACTGAGCCAGCCAGGTGCCCCAAGACTGATAAACTTAACTTCTTTTATTTCTGTTTTCAATGTCATTGACTTCCACTATTTATTTCCTTCTCTTTGCTTGCTTTGAGTTTTAGTTTCTTTCCTTTTTTTTTTTTTATTACTTGTTTTTGAGAGGGACAGTGTGAACAGAGGAGGGTAAGAGTGAGAGGGAAATAGAGGATCTGAAGTGGGCTTTGTGCTGTCAGCAGAGAGCCCCAACCATGCTGGGCTCAAACTCACAAACTGAGATCATGACCTGGGCCAAAATCAGACACTTTGAACCAACTGAGCCATCCAGGTGCCCCTGTTTTTAGTTTCTTAATTTAGGCCTTTATGTTATTGAGACTTTTTCTCTTTTTTTTCTAAATTTTAATTAATTTATTATTGTTTAAAATTTTTGACAGAGAGAAAGCAAGAGAGAGAGCACGAGTAGGGGAAGGGCAGAGAGAGAGAGAATCTTAAGCAGGCTCCACACCCAGAAAAGAGCCCAATCTCACAACTGACCATGAGATCATGACCTGAGCCAAAATCAAGAGTCAGAGGGCTTAACCAACTGAGCCACCCAGGTTCCCCTTCTCTTTTATAATATAAGCATTTAATCCTATAAATTTCTTGTTAGCACTTCTTTAGCTATATCCCTCAAAGTTTAATGTTTATTTTTATTTTCATTCAATTCAGTGTATTATTTTAATTTCTTTGAGACCTATTCTTTGCCTTAAGGATTATTTAGATTTTTATTTGTTTCCAAATGTTTGGAGATTTTCCTGTTATCTCTCTGTTATTGATTTTGTTTATCTTGGTATATGTTCCATGGACATGTGAAAAGAATGTGTGTCCTGCTATTGTGGACTGGTGTGTTCTATAAATGCCAATTAGACCCTGCTGGTTGATGGTATTGTTGAGTGCTCTATGCTTGCTGATTTTCTGCCTAGTTCTGTCAGTTTTTGAAACAAGAGTTTTGTAGTCTTCCATTACAATTTTTTGTCTGTTTCTCCTTTCATTCTGTCAGTATTTGCTTCATATATTTTGCAGTCTGCTGTTGGGGGCATAAATATTGGGAATGTGTTATGTCACCTTAGTGGACTGACACTTTTATTATGTAATGTCCTCTCTCTCTTTATCTCTGATAATTTTCATTGCTCTGGTCTACTTTATTTGATATTAATATAGCCACACTTGCTTTCCTTTGTTTAATATGTGCACGATGTAACTTTTTCTAGCCTTTTACTTCCAACATACATATATTCTGTTATTTGAAGTGAGTTTCTTTTATAAGCATATCACTGTGTCATATTTGGAAACTATTCTACTTTGTCTTTTAACTTGTGTATGTAGACTGTATACATTTAATGTAATTATTGATATGTTAGGGCTTATGTGTAGCATTTTTTGTTTTCTGTTCTGTTTTTCACTTTTGTGTTTATTTTTCCTTCGTTCTTTTGCTTTACTCATACCTTCTTTAGAATTCCATTTTGATTTATCTATGTTATTTTCCACCTTTATTGAGCCATAATTCACATATTAAACAATTTGGTCATTTTAAGTACACAATTCGATGGTTTTTAGTATATTAACTGTGTAATCTCACCACATATATAGTGAGAGAGCCTATTTTGGATATTTCATGGATGGAATCATATAATATGTGGTCTTTTGTGACTGCCTTTACTTAGCATGTTTTCAAGGTTCATCTATGTTGTAACTCATTCTTCTTATGATTGGCAACATTCCATTAGACCGAGATACAATACTTGTTTATCCCTTCATCATTTGATGGGTATTTGAGTTAATTCTGCTATTTGGCTATGACGAATCATGCTGCTATGAACTTTTCTGTGCAAGTTTTTGTGTGGATGTGTTTTCATTTCTCTTGGGCATATACCTAGGAGGAATAGAATTGCTTGGTCAAATGGTAACTCTATGCTTAACTTTCTGAGGAATTTCCAGATTGTTTTCCAAAGTGGCTGTACAGTTTGATATTCCCACCAGTAGTATATGAGGGTTATGGCTTTATATTCTCACCAAACTCAGTCTAATTATCCTTTTCCTTTTTGTGTAGCCATCCCAGTAGGTATGAAGTGGTACCTCATTGTGACTTTTATTTATATTTCCCTGATAATGAATGACATTGAACATTGTTTCTTGTGCTTATTGTCTGTATCTTTGGAGAAATGTCTGTTTAGATCACTTGCTGATTTTAAAAATTAGGTTGTCATTTTATTATTGTGTTTTAATTGTTGTTTATATATTCTAGGTATGAGTCCCTTATTAGGTTTATGATTTGTTAAAATGTTCTCCCTCTCTGTGAGCTGTCTCCACTTTCTTCATAGAGTTATAAGAAACAAAAGTTTCTTAAAAATTTTTATGAAGTTTAAATTACTTTTTTTTCTTTTGTTGCTTGCATTTTTGGCATCATATCTAAGATTCCACTGAAAAATCCAAGGTCATGAATATTTCCTTCTATTTCTAAGAGTTTTATAGTTTTGGCTCTTTAAAACATGTTTTTAAGTTTATTTTGAGAGCGAGAAAATGAGAGAGAGTATGTGAGCAAGGGGGTTGGGGCAGAGAGAGAGGGAGAGACAGAATCCCAAGCAGGCTCCTTACTGTCAGCACAGAGCCCAATGTGGGACTCGATCACACGACCCTGAGATCATGACCTGAGCTGTAATCAAGAGTCAGCCGCTTTAACCACCTGAGCCACCCAGGCACCTCTATGGTTTTGACTCTTATATTTAGGCCTTTGATTCATTTTGAATTTTTGTATGTTGTGTGTTATACAGATCCAACTCCATTTTTTTATATATGGCTATCAAGTTGTCCATGCACCATTTGTTGAAAAGACTGTTCTTTCCCACTGAATTATATTGGTAACTTTATTGAAAATCAACTGACCATAGATACATGGGCTTTTTTCTACATTCTCAATTATATTCCACCGATCTATGAATCTGTTCTTATGCCAGTACCATGCTGTCTTGATTACTGTTGTTTTGTAGTAGATTTTGAACTCAGGAAATTTTAAGTCCAATTTTTGTTCTTTTCTAAGATTATTTTGGCTATTATGGGTTCCCTGAGTTTCCATAGGAATTTTAGGATCGGTTTGTTAATGTCTACAAAATAGCCAGTTGATATTTTGATATAGGTTAAATGGAATCTTTAGGTCAATTGGGGGAGTACTACTATCTTAACAATATTATGTCTTCCAGTCTGTGATGACTAATTTTATGCATCAATTTGGCTAGGCCATAGTACCCAAATGTTTGGTCAAATATAAGTGTGGATGTTGCTGGGAATATATTTTTCGATGCCCTTCATAATGTAATGGACTTCATCTAATCAGTTGGAAGGTTTAAGAGAGAAAAGACTGACCTCCCCATAAGAAAGGATTCTGTCTGCCGACTGTCTTCACACTCAAGCATCACTTCTTCCCTGGGTGCCCGGCGAGTTTTGAATTTCTTTTATTAACTTTATTCCTAAATGTTGTGCTCTTTTTGATGGTATTATAAATGGAATTGTTTTAATTTCATTTTCATATTGTTTATTGCAAAAGTATAGAAAGACAACTGATTTTTACATATTTGTCTTCTATTTTGCAACTTTGCTTAACTTGTTTATTAATTCTTATAGTTTTTCAAAAGTGGATACTTTTGGGGGGGCACCTGGACGGCTCAGTTGGTTAAGTGTTGGGCTCTTGATCTCACAGCTCAGGTATACTTAAAAAAATGGGTTCTTTGGGGGTGCCTGGCTTGCTTATTCAGGAGAGCATGTGACTCATGATCATAGGGTTGTGAGTTCAAGCCCCACCCATGTTGGGTGTGGAGCCTACTAAAAAAAATGGATTGTTTAGGATTTTCTACATACTACATGATGTCATGTGCAAATAGAGATAGTTTTACTTCATCCTTTCCAATCTAGATATGTTTTGTTTCATTTTCTAGACTAGGTGTCCTGGTTAGAACTTCTGGTAAAAATTTTGAATAGAAGTGGTGAGAGCCGAGATTCTTGGCCTTGTTACTAGTTTTAGAGGGAAAACACCCATCTCTCACCGTTAAGTAGGATGTTACCTATAGAAGTTTTGTAGATGCTTTTTATCAGACTGAGGGTTTCTATTCATAGTTTGAGTATTACTGATATGAAAAGGTGCTGGAGTTTGTCAGATGTTTTATCTGCATCTATTGAGAAAATCCATGTGTTCTTTGTTTTTTAATTCTGTTTACATGATATATTATATTCATTGATTTTTTTCAAGTCAGTATACCCTCATGTTCATGGGATAAGTCCCAGCTAGCCGTGGTATAGAATTCTTTCTATATGTTGATGGATTTGGTTTGCTAATATTTTGTAGAAGATTTTTGAATCTATATTCTTAAGAGATATTGGTATGTAGACTTTTTTTTTCACATCATGTCATCATCTGATTTTAGTATCAGTGTAACAAGGGAGTCATAGAATGAATTGGGAAATGTTCCCTCTTCAATTTTGGGGGAAAAGTTTTCAAGAATCAACATGAATTCTTTAAGTATTTGGCACAATTTACCTGTAAAGTCACATGGTCCTGGGCTTTTCTTTGTTGGGAAGGGTTTGATTACTGATTCAATTTCTTGTTAAAAGTCTACCCATATTTTTTGTTTGTTATTGAATCAGTTTTGGTCATTTGTGTTTCCTAGAAATGTATCCATTTCATTTGTTATCTAATTTATTGACCTGCAACTTTTTTCTAATTGTTTTTATTTCTATAATGTCTCTTAGCTTGGGCTGCTCTAGCAAAGTACCACAGACTGGGTGGCTTATGAACAACGGACAGTTATTTCTCACAGTTCTGGAGGTGAGAAGTCTGAGATAAGGAGGCTGAGCACAGTTGAATTCTGGAGAGGCCCTCTTCTTGGTTGTGGACTGCTGACTTCTCATGGTGATCTCACATGGCAGCAGTGGTCAGGGAACCTCTCTGGGGTCTCTTTTATAGGGACACTCATTCCATTCATGAGAGCTCCCGATCACCCCACCTCCAAATACCATCATGTTGGGGATTAGGTCTCAGAATAGGAATCTGGAGGGGAACACAAACACAGTCTCTAGCAGCCCCCTTTTTTATTTCTGATTCTAGTAATTTGGGTCTTCTCTCTCTTTCTTGATCCGTCTAGCTAAAAGTTTGTCAATTTTGTTGATCTTGTCAGAGAACCAAATCTTGGCTTTATTGATTTTTCTTTATTGTTTTTCTATTTTCTATTTTACCTTTGATCTAATCTTTATTATTTTTTAAACCTCTGTTTGCTTTAGGTTTAGTTTGCTCTTCTTTTCCCAGTGCCTGAAGGTGGAAGGTTAGCTTATTGATCTGAGATCCTTCTTTAAAAAAAAAGAAAAAAGGCATTTATAGCTATAAAATCCTGTTAAGCACTGTTTTTACTGGATCATATAAGGTTTGGTATTTGTGTTATCATTTTCATTTATCTCAGAGTATTTTCTAATTTCCCTTATGATTTCTTATTTGACCTATTGATTATTTAGGAGTGTGGTGTTTAATTGTACATGTTTGTGAACATACCAAATTTACTTCTGTTAGGGATTTACAATTTTGTTCTATTGTAGTTGGAGAAGGTACTTTGTATGATTTCTGTTTCTTAAAGGTATTGACGCTTGTTTTATGGCCACCATGTGGTTTACTGTGGGGAATATTCCATGTGCACTTGAGAAGAATGTGTACCTTGCTGTTCTTGGGAGGCGTGTCCTATATATATCCATTAGGTATAGATATTTTGTACTGTTATTCAGTTCTTCTATTTCCTTGTTAATATTCTGTCTTGTTGTTCTCTCCATTATTGAAAATGCATTTTTTAGTCCCTAAGTATTATTGTAGAATTGATTGTTTATTAATTTCTGTCTGATTTTGCTTCATGTAATTTGGTGCTCTATAATTGGGTGTGTATGTTTATAATTGTTATAAAATCCTGATGGAGTGTCCCTTTTATCATTGTAAAATATCTCCCTTTCTCTCTAAAAGCACTTTTTCATTTTAAAGTATATTTTGTCCAATATTAGCAGAGCCATTCCAGCTTTCTTACTGTTGCTGTTTGCATGATAGAATTTTTCCCATCCTTTTACTGTCAGTCTATTTATGTTTTTTTTTAATGTTTTATTTATTTTTGAGAGAGAGATAGAGACAGCATAAGCAGTGGACGGTCAGAGAGAGAGGGAGACACAGAATATGAAGACAGGCTCCAGGATCTGAACTAGCTGTCAGCACAACGCCCGACGCAGAGCTCAAACCCACGAACCTTGAGATCATGACCTGAGCCGAAGTTGGACGCTTAAACAACTGAGCCACCCAGGCGCCCCTGTGTTTTTTTAATTAAAATTTTTTTGTTTTATTTTTTATATGCGAGAGAAAGAGACACAGAGCACAAGCAGGGGAGGGGCAGAGAGACAGAGACAGAATCTGAAGCAGGCTCCAGGCTTTGAGCTGTCAGCACAGAGCCTGACATGAGGCTTGAACTCATGAGCAGTGAGTTCATGACCTGAGCCGAAGTCAGTGGCTTAACTGATTGAGCCACCCAGGTGCTCCAGTCTATTTACATCTTTGAATGTTAAGTGTGCCCTATAGACAACACAGAGTTAGAGCTTGGTTTTTATCCATTTTGATAAACTCTGCCTTTTAATATGTTGTTATTGATGTGATTTTGTTTATACTATTTTTACTTTGTTTTCTATATGTCCCTTGCCTCTTTGTTACTCTCTCATGTACTGCTTTCTTTTACATAAGTGAATATTTTCTAATGTAAAATGTTAACTTCTTTAATTTTTTCCATGATAGTTTTGAATTATTTCCTTTGTGGTTCCTTTGTGGTCCCTTAGGCTTACCATATACATCTCATCAGAATCTGCTTTAGGGGGCGCCTGGGTAGTTCGGTTGGTTAAGTGTCTGACTTCGTTTCAGGTCATGATCTCAGGGTTCGTGGGTTCGAGCCCCGCATCGGGCTCTGTGCTGAGAGCTCAGAGCCTGGAGCCTGCTTCGGATTCTGTGTCTCCCTCTCTCTCTGCCCCTCCCTCACTCGTGCTCCATCTCTCTCTGTCTCAAAACTGAATAAACTACAAACAAAAAATTTAAAAAGAAAGAAAGAAAGAAAAAATTTAGAGAATCTGCTTCAGATGTATGCTAATTTGTTTCCAGCAAGGCATAGAAAGGTTACTCCTATGTAGCTCTATTCCCTGTTTCCTCATTTTGTGCTGTTATCATTACATGTATTATATATGTTAAAAGCACAACACAGTGTATAATTATTACTTCACACAATTTTATATATTTTAAAGAAACAGGATCAAGAGAAACTTGCATATATATGTTTAGCTTTTGTTATATTGACCTAATTTCCCATTTCTGGTTTCTTCATTTATCCCTGTTGATCCATGTTACCATGTAGTACAGTTCTGACCCCTACCACCTCCTCTGCGTTATTGGCAAACCTATTACGTTTCTATGTATTGTAGTCCCTTCAGTGCAATTATACGTGTATTTTGTTAATTATTTTTTAAATTGGTTAAGACAAGAAAGGGAAGAAACATGAATTTATACTGTCTTTTATAATGACATATATTGCCTTTACAAGTACTCTTTGCTTTTTTTTTTTTCTTTTTTATTTGAAGTACTGTTTGGGTCACTTGCTTTCAGCCTAGTATTTCTTGTAAGGTAGATCTGCTAAGCCACAAATTCTCTCATGTTGCGTTGATCAAGGAATGCCTTTATTTCACATTTATTATTCAGAGATAGCTTTGAGGGATATAAGATTCTTGGTTGATAGTTTTTTGTTATTATTTTGGCACTTTGAATAAGTTTTTATCCTGCCTTCTGGCCTCCATTGTTTCTGATGACAAGGCAGCTATTCATTTTATTGGAATTTCTTTATAAATGACTCTTTTTTTCTTGTTGCTCTCATGATTTTCTCCATGTCTTTTGGCTTTCAGCATTTTTATTATGATGTATCTTTTTGTGGATCTGGTTGCTTTTATTATATTTGAAATTCATTGAGCTTTTTAGATGTATAGACAAAAGTTTTTCATCACATTTGAAAATATTCGGCCATTATTTCTTTGAATATTTTTTCTGCTCCTTTGTCTCCTTCCTTCTGCATGTTGTATACTTTGCAGGGTCTCATATTTCTCTGAAGCTATTTTTTTAAATGTAATCTTTACACCCAGATTGTGAGGCTCAACCTCACAATCCTGAGATTGAATTACATGCTCTACCAAGCTAGTCAGGCTCCCTGACACTGCAGCTTTAATTTTCTTTTTTCCTCTGTGTTATTTTGATTTTTTGATTGCATAATATCTATATTTATACTTGCTCTTTCTTTCTTTCCTTCTTTTGTTCCCTCTTTCATTCTTTTTTTTTTTTTAATATTTTTATTTTTATTTCTAGGAGAGAGAGAGACAGCATGAGCAGGGGAGGGTCAGAGAGAGAGGGAGACACAGACTCCGAAACAGGCTCCAGGCTCTGAGCTGGCTGTCAGCACAGAGCCCGACGCGGGGCTCGAACCCACGAACCGCGAGATCATGACCTAAGCCAAAGTCGGACGCTTAGCCGACTAAGCCACCCAGGCGCCCCCCCTCTTTCATTCTTTACCTCTTTCCTTCCTTCCTTCTTAATTCTTTTGGCAGTTCAAATTAACTGTGGAGCACCTCTAGTAAATTTTTCTTTTAACTTACAATTCTTTAAGCTGCAGAATTTCCATTTGGTTCTCTTTTATCGTTTTAACCTTTTTTTAAAAGTATTTATTTATTTTGAGAGAGAGAGAGAGCGAGTTGGAGAGGGGCAGAGAGAGAGGGAGAGAGAGAGAATCCCAAGCAGGCTCCACACTGTCGTCACAGAGCCCCACGTGGGGCTCAACCTCACCCACCGTGAGATCATGATCTGAGCCAAAATTATGAGTCTGGTGCTTAACTGAGTGAACTGCCCAGGCGACTCTATAGTTTCTGCCCTCTTATTGACAGTCCCTATTTGATGAGACATTGTCACCATACCTTTACTTATGTAAGCATATTTTTGTAGTGCTTTGAATATGTTTCTCCTGGCCACTTTGAAATCTTTGTCCATTAAATATGATGTCTGTCTACTCTCAGTCAATTTCTGTGGACTGCTTTCCCCCCATCTGTGGGTCAGACTTTACTGTTTCTTTGCATGTCTTATAATTTTTTGTTGGAAATAGGACATTTTAGGTAACATAGCAACTCTGGTTACAGGTCCACATTCCACCCCACCTGTGTGTACGTGGGGGTGCTTGTTATACTTATTTGTTTGTTTCTGGCTAACTGGATCATTTATTTTAACTGGATCATTTTTAACAAAATGTACTTCCTCTCTATTGTATACACTTCTGATAGGCACTTCTCGAGGACACAGCATTGGGCATGTGCACAGTCACCTTAGAATGATAGTTGTTTGGCAGGGCTCTCTTTGTCTCTTTCCCTGAACACACCCAGCTATTAAGCTCCACTAATTGCTGGCTGATTGTTCTATTATTTTCAACAATGTCCTGGAAAATAAATTGCCACACAGACTGATTCAATTAAAATCAGATCCTTTGTGGGGACAGTTTTTTTTTTAACTCTTTTTTTTCTACAGTCTTGTCACTTCAAACTTTTTCTCTTTCCTTCCTCCCTTCTTCCCTTTGTTCTTGCCTCCCTTCCTCCTTCTAATTTTTTCCTCCAGCCTTACAGAGATATAATTGACATGTAACATTGTGTAAGTTTAAAAATGATAACCACAGCAGGGTTCATTAACACTTTGACCACTTCACATAATTATCAATTTTTGGTGCGGTGAGAACATTTAAGATTTATTCGCTCAGCAACTTTCAAATATATAATGTAGTGTCGTTCACTATAGTCTTCATGCTGTACATTAGATCTCCAGAACTTATCTTAAAATTGGAAGTGTGTACCCTTTGACCAACACGGTCACATTTCTCCCACCCTGAGGACCCTGGCAAAAACCATGCTACTCTATTGTATAAGTTTGGCTTTTTTAGATTTCACATGTAAGTGATATCATTCAGTATTTGTCTTTCTCTGACTTATTTCAGTTAGCATAATGCTTTCAAGGTCCAAATGTTGTTGCAAATGGCAGGCCTTCCTCCTGTCTCATAGCTGAATAATATTCCATCATGTGTGTCTGTGTGACACATCTTAGTCCATTCATCCTTAGGCACTTAGGCAGTTTCAGTGTCGTGATTATTGTGAATCATGGTGCAATGAACGTGGGAGTCCAGATACCTCTTTGAAATCCTAATTTCATTTCCTTTGGATATACACCCAGAAGTGAGATTGCTACATCATGTGGTAGTTCTATTTTTAAGTTTTTGAACAGTCTCCATATTTTTTCCATAGTGGCAGTACCAATTTACATTCCTACCAACAGTGCATGAGGGTTCTATTTTCTCCACATTCTTACCAACACTTGTTATCTCTTGTCTTTTTGATAATAGCCATTCTAACAGGTGGTTTTCATTTGCATTTCCCTCATGATTAGTAATGTTGAGCCCCTTTTCATGTACCTATTGGCCATTTGTGTATCTTTGGGAAAATGTCTATTCAGTTCCTCTGGCCATTTTTAATTGGATTCTTAAGTTTCTTTTTGCTATTGGATTTTATGAGTTCCTTACGTGTTTTGTATATTAATCCCTTATCAGATAGTTGGTTAGAGATATTTTCTTCTATTCCACAGGCTGCCTTTTCATTTTACTGATTGATTTTTATTATTTATTTTTTTGCATTGGAGAGCTTTTTAGTTTAACTCCTGCTTGATGATTTTTTTTTTTTTTTTGCTTTTGTTGCCTGTGCTTTTGGCATTGTATCCAAACAATCATTGTCAAGACCAATGTTAAGGAGCTTTATTTCTGTGTCTTTTTCTAGGAGTTATAAGGTTTCGGGTGTTATATTTATATCCTTAAAATATTTTGAGTGGGGGTGCCTGAGTGGCTCAGTCGGTTGAGTGTCCAATTCTTGGTTTCGGCTCAGGTCTTGATCTTGCAGTTCATGAGATGGAGCCCCACATCGGGCTCTGCTCTGACAGTGCAGAGCTTGCTTGAGATTCTCTCTCTCCCTCTGTCTCTGCCCCTCCCCAACTCATGCTACATCTCTCTCAAAATAAATAAACTAAAAATAAATATTTTGAGTTAATTTTTGTTAGTGGTATAAGACTGGGGCTCATTCTTTTGCATGTGATTATCCAGTTTTCCAAACATCATTTGTTAAAGAGACTATCATTTCCCCCTTGTCTATTCTTGGCTCCCTTTTCACATATTAGTTAACCATATATGAGAGGGTTTATTTTTGGGCTTTTAACTGTGTTCCGTTGGCGTATGTGCCTGGTTTTATGCCAGTACCATACTGTTTTGATTACTATAGCTTTGTAATGTAGTTTGAAATCAGGAATGTGATTTCTCCAGCTTTGTTCATTCTCAAAATTATTTTGGCTATTCAGGGTCTTTTGTGGTTCTACATGAGTTTTGGGATTGCTTGTTCTACTTCTGTGAAAAATGGCACTTGAATTTTGGTAGAGATTGCATTGAAATACATATGGCTTTGAGTAGGATGGAAATGTTAATATCCTTCTAACCTATAAACATGGGATATCTTTCCAATTATTTGTGTTTTCTTCAATTTCTTAAATCAATGTCTTACAGTTTTCGCAGTATAAATCTTCACTTCTTTGGTTAAATCTATTCCTAAGCTTTTCTTCTTTTGATAATATAAATGTGATTTTTAAAATTTCTTTTTCAGGCAGTTCATTTTTAGTGTACAGAAACTTGAGGAAAAGGAAGGTCTATTGTATTACCAATTTTTTTTACTCTTCCCATTATATTTTATTTCTTCCTAATGTTTCAAGATTCCTTCTCTTATTATTTACTTCCTGTTTCATTAATTTCCTTTAGCTATTCTTTTAGGATAGATCTGCTGGTGACACATTCTCTTAATTTCCCATCATCTAAGATAGTCTTGCTGTCTCCTTTTCCTTAAATAATATTTTCACTGGATATGGAATTCTGGGTTGATGTTTCTTTGCTTAGCATTTAAAAATAAATGTGTGCCACTTCCTTCTGGCCTCAAGGTAGAGTCACGATGGGAGTTGTGTAGAGAAGGGAGCATAGCACCCACCTCTTGGCTGTACTCATTCTCAACTTGTATTGAGAAATCTGCTGTAATTTGCATTAGTTTCCCCTGGAAAGTAAGATGTCATTTATTTCTTGCTACTCTCTAGATTTTCTTTGTTTCTAATTTTCAGGAGTTGGATTATAATGTACTGTGGCATGAATTTCTTTGGGTCTATCCCATTTATGATTTGCTCATCTTCTTGCATTTGTAGTTTTATGTCTTTTGCCGTATTTGGGGACTTTTCAGCCATTATTTCTTTTTACTTATTTGTTTGTTTTAAAGTAAGCTCTACACCCAACGTGTGGCTTGAACTCATGACCCCAAGATTAAGACTCACATACTCTACTGACTGAGCCAGCCAGGCACCCCTCAGCCATTATTTCTTTGAATACTACTTCAGTGTCATTCTTTCTTATAACTTGATAGGAATCTAATGGCATGGATGTTAGATCTTTTGTTATAGAACCTCAGGTCCCTAAGTATTTTTTTCCATCTATTTTTTTTCCTGTTTTTCAGAATGGGTAATTTTTTCTTCTTCTAATTCTTCTTCTTCTTCCTTCTTCCTTATTCTTCTTCTTTCTTCTTCTTCATTTCCAGTTGGTTTTACTAAATGGCAGTACCACATCACATACTACACCAGTTCAGGGTGAGAATTTTTTAATAAACGTTTTCTAATATTATAACTGCTTCCTTTCATATCATCCTACGTTCTACCCCAAATTGAAGGAAGAGCAGCTGGGTAGGCCCTAAGTTTCCTGGGGGAAATCCAAATTGATATGTTCCTCTTTGTAAGGTGATAGAATAGGAAGAACAAATTCTAGCCCCCAAAGAAAGGACAATCAAGCAATAAATATGTTGCTCCATCCTTATGAGGCCTGCCTGACCTTAAAAAGGAGCTACATCCTTAACACACAAGTGTTTTTCTCTGTGACAGTAGCTCCTCTTGTTTCTTGTATCAGAGAGCGCTGGGCTGCTCCTTGAGCTTCCACCCTCTCTCTAACACCAGCAGTAGTGAACTTGGTAGGGCATGGATGGCCTCCGTCATCTTGTTCATGTCATACTTCTTGATCACAATGCCCTGGTTGTGAAAAGCCTCCAGCAGCTCAGGTGATGACTCCTCTGGTATCAGCATCTTCCAGTGCTTCTCCCTGCACTCAGGAATCATCCACTTCATGACTGGTCTGCTGGTAGTGCAGGGACCTGGTAGAAATGGCCAGCTCTGAGGATGAGGCCCAGCCCAATCAGAGGCTCACAGTTTTCCAGTGCTTGGTGGAAGATGGGGTAGGGGTTGTGTTTGATGATGGCCTGTCGCTCTGTAACAGCATGGTACTTCTCAAAATGCTTCCTTTCACAGCCTTCAGAGTTTGCATTGTGAGGGATGTGGCCAGTACTTTGTTTCTGCCTCTCATTATTGTGTTGGAGAATTTACTGATCACTGGGTCTTCAAACATAGAGCTTGTTTTAGTTGCTGGGGCAGCTTTGATAAGCTGAGTCTTCCTGAGTTCCTGCTCATATTTATTAGAATGGGTAATTTCTACTGTCCTATCTACATCTACTCATTCTTTCCCTTAGCAACTCTGTTCTGCTGTTGGCAGTTTTTCATTTTGGTTTATATTTTCAATTCTAACATTTGATTTTTCTTTATGTCTTTTATTTCTTTGCTGGGACATTATATTTATTTGATGAGAACTCTAGGACTTTCTATATTTTCATTTTCCTCAAGCTTTTACATAATGTTTCATCAAAGCATCATGATGACTAAAATCCTTGTCACATAATTCTATTATTTGTATCTTCTTGTTTTCACCTGATGATTTTCTTTTCCTCATTCATATTGAGATTTTCCTGATTCTACGATGAATGATTATTTTTAGTGTGTCCTGGCAACTAGGGCTATTATGTTATGAGATTCTGGATCTTATTAAACTTTTGTAGGACTCCTTAGTCACCACACAAGAGTCAGAAGTGGTATGTTGCCTCATTACTGCCAATTTGGGATGGAAGTCGATGTTTTCTACTAAGCCACCTTTGACATTCCATAGGGAAGAGCCTCTTGTTATTTTGGGGCAGGGATAAAATTTCAAAACTTTACTAGGTCTCTGCTGATATCACCTTGGCTGGGAGGAGAACGAATGCCTCATTACTGCACCGGACATGGCCTCCACTGTCACCATGGAAATAGGGAGGGGGGGGCTCCTTACCATTGGGTCAAAATTTAAGTTCTGGCTATCTATTCTGCCTTTTTTGTCACCACCCCGGTATAGGAGAAGAGATGACTTGTTATGGCTTTGTAAATGTAGAAGTCTAGGTTTCCTACCTGTCTTGTTCTGTCATGGGTTGAGGTACAACCACAATTTTTATCCCATAGTGTTTGGCTGGAGTAAGGTGACTATTGTCTAAAAGTTTTCTGTCTTACTAGGCTGCCTTTATCTGCTAGAGAGAACAAACTTTACTTGAAGCATGTTTAGACTGCATTCATGGGTATATCCTCATTACAAGCTTCTAATGTACCCAATCTAGGATATATTAGGAAAAAGGGAAATCCAGGGAATTTAACACTATGCCATACCTTGAGTCTCAAGGTCCCTACCTGGCTTTTCTTCTCTCCACCTTTCAGAGCTATCTTATGTTTTATATACAATGTTCAGGTTGTTAATTATACTTAGTGAAAGGAATATGGAGAAGTACATTTCCTCTTCTTTCTTATCACAGAACCAGAAGTCCAGGGAATGATTAGATATAGCCACTTTAGGTACTGGAGATATTTTGATGCAGCTATTTTGATATAACATTAGAACAATCATGTTAAAATGCAAGAATACTTTTATTGCTAGGTAATAAATATTAGTAGGTAAGAGTCATTCCTGCTTCTCACTTCATCTATCCCTGACCTCCTTGGAAGTGGGAGCTCCTTTATCTCTTTTGAAGGAAAGTGGATCTTCCTAGGATTAATGGGCTTTCTATTGTTGGTGGGAGGTTGCAGAAGACGTTTTGTGTTGGATCTCATCCTCTGACTCCTCCTGAGGTCATACCCATTAACGGCTTTTATGATTATCTCTAGAGAAAAGATCCGGCACTTTATACCAAGGTGGAAATAGAAACAGAAATTGGTAGCCTGTAGCATCTGAGTTACCCTTGCAACAAACGAAGACTTAGGTCTTGTTCTTATCCTAAAGTAGTTTTTGTTAGAGTGGAAATAGACACAGTGATTAGCTTTGAGGTCAATAATAGTAAACTGTAGTCCAAGGCTACAAAAGTTACTGAAATGTAACTGGCAGACTTTATGACCACAACAAGGTAACCTAGGGATATATGGTTTGCTACTTTCCTGGAAATGCAATCATTTTTTTTTTATTGTTCATAGAATTTTCTCACCTTCTCTTTCAACATGAAATGATGGCTTTTGCCGTAAGCATCTTAACTCCTGTTGCTCAGGATTCTCAGTTGGAAAAGGGACAGAAAAGTAAACTCTACAACCCAACTTGGGCTCAAACTCACAAATGCAAGATCAAGAATCGCATACTCTACCAACTGCCCCAGCCAGGTGCCGCAATCTATAACCCCTTTGGATAATACTGTCAAAGGAATCAGACTACATGACTTCAACTGCTAGCTTCTCTGTTTGTTACCTGTGAGCCTTTGGTAAGTTATCTAACCTTTCAAAGCCTTAGTTTCTTCAGTGGTAAAGTAAACATCATCGTAGCAACTGCCTTTTAGAGTTGTTCTGAGATTTAGATGCAATAAAAATGATAACACTTAGAAAAACCTAGTCCATTGTAAACATTCAACACCTATTAGCTAAAATAATAATCATTTTTGAGGAGAATATTTCTGGTTATGTGCATGGGTCCTAACTGCTGACAATATTTAATTTCTTCTTTTTGTCCCCTCCTTTCTGACTTCCAAGTAAAGTGTGGAGTTGGGTAGTCCTTGAGCTTTTAGGGACTTCATAGTAGTACAAGTGCCTCAAATAAATTTTGGGGTCATTGTTATTGTGAGAACTCATGGGATTATAAGGTATTTGTCCAGAAGTTCTGATCATTTGACAATTGTGGGTAATAATTTTAGAAATCTAAACCAGCATTAAAAAAAATCAGACAAATTTACTTTTATTAGTAACTTATTTCATCTTTTTAAAATATAATTTATGGTCAAATTGGCTAACATACAGTATGTAAAGTGTGCTCTTGGTTTTTGGGGTAGATTCCCATGGTTCATTGCTTACATACAACACCCAGTGCTCATCCCAATGAGTGACAAATTAACTTTTGAAAATGTGGCTGAAATGAAGTGGTCATTCCCCTCTCATTTAAGTCTGGTTTGGGACTCTTGTGAGAATATAGACTGAGAACTAACTCTCTTGTTTTAGGCTGATATGTCTATACTTAATACTCAGGCATTTAAATAAAAATTTGAAAAGAAAAACAAAACAAAAAGCAGTCAGGCAATGTCTTACTACTCAAGATCTCCCTTCACGGAATATGGATATACATTTATTGTTATTAATAACTTACTACTAATAAATAAATAGTATCTAGAGTGACTTTTATCATTTTAAGTTTATGTCCAAATAAAGTATTAGTAGTTTGACCTTTCTTAGCCTCCTTAAAGGGATTATGATATTTGGTTATCTGAAGAATAAGGCCAAAAGATACAGTTAGAAAACATCATTCTTCATCTTAAATTTCTAGGAAACTATATAATAATCTATATGTTTAAAAGGTTGGAGTGGGGAGAGATGGAACAGATCAGAGACAAATATATTATAGTTTGCTAAATATTAACTTGAAACCTAGTTATTTTTATGCCAAATATAAAAAGTATATTTTTTTCATTTTAGAGAGAGAGAGCATGAGTGGGGGCAGGGGCAAAGAGAGAGAGATAGAGAGAATCCCAAGCATGGAGCCCAATGCAGAGCTCAATCCCTCCACCCTGGGATCATGATCTGACCCAAAATCAAGAGTCAAATGCTCAATTGACTGAGCCACCCAGGTGCCCCTCTTATGCCAAATTTATAGTCACTGATTAACATCTAAGGATTGTATAAAATGTTTCCTTCTATTTATTAATTCACTAAAATTTACTGAATGCCTACAATGTGTCAGGTATTTTGCTACATTCTGGCTATAACCTGAAAATGAGACGGACAAGGTTTTTGCCCTCATTGCACTTCAGTTTAGAAGACAAACAAGATTAAAAGGCAAACAAATAAATGAAGAAGGTTAATTCCAGGACAAGTGTTCCAAAATAAACAGTATGCTGTAATAAAGAATAAATAGAGGGAAACTGTTAGCATGATTTGGAAAGGCCTCCATGAAGGAAAAACAATTACACTGGGATTTGAGGAAAAGAATAAGCCAGTTATTTATAGATTTGAGGGAAAAGGGTTCCAGGAATTGAAATGCATGGCAAGAAGAATTTTGTATATTCTTACAACTGAGAGATCAGTAATACTTGAGTAAAGAGGATACTGGTAATGTTAATTCTTTAAATGCTTAATAGAATTTTCTAGTGAATATGTCTGGTCCTGGACTTTGTTGAGAGGTTTTGATTATTGGTTTGATCTTATCACAGGTCTATTCAGATTTTCTATTTCATCTTAAGTCAATTTAGTAGTATGGTAATTTATTGATGTAAAATTTCTCATAGTATTCATTTATAATTTATGTTATTTCTCTAAGGTTTGGAATAATATTGCCTCTAGTATTTCCGATGTTTATTATTTAGGTTTTCTTAGCCTAGGTAAAGGTTTGTCAATTTTATTGATCTGTTAAATAAACCAACTTTTTGTTTTATGATTCTCTGATTTTCTATTCTATATTTCATTGATCTCTGTTCTTTGTTATTTCTTCTGCTAGCTTTGAGTTTAGTTTACTTTTCTTTTTTCTAGTTCCTTAAGGCATAAATTTAAGTTACTGGTTTGAGAGATATCTCCTGTTTTAATGTATACCTTTGGAGGAATGGATTTTTCTCTGAGTACTGCTTTCTCAGCCTCCCATAAGTTTTGGAATGTTGTGTTATCATTTTCATTTCTATCAAAGTATTTTCTGATTTCCCTTACAATCTTTATCTTTTACTCTTTGATTGTTTAAAAGTGTGTTGTTTAATTTCCACACATTTGTGAACTTGCCAGTTTTCCTTGTTATTGATTTCTAGAGTCATTTTATTTATATCAGAGAAGAAAGTTTATGTGACTTCTATCTTTTTAAATTTATTGAGACTTGTTTTGTAGCCTAAAATATGGTCTGTCCTGAAGAATAGTCCATGTGCAATTGAGAAGGATGTGTATTCTGCTGTTGATGGGTGGAGTGTTCTGTATGCCTATTCGGTGTATGTAGTTTATATTGTTTAAATCCTCTATTTCCTTTCTGATACTGGATCTAGATGTCCATCCATTATTGACAGTAGAGTATTGGAAATCTACAACTGTTATTGTAGAAATATCAATTTCTCTCTTCACTTCTGTCAATGATTGTTTCACATGTTTTGAAGCTCTTTTGTTTGTGTGTATGTCTATGATTATTATATCTTCTTGATGAATTGACCCTTTTATCAATATACGATGTTATTTCTTTTGTCTCATAACAACTTTTGACCTAAAGTCTATTTAGTCTGCTATTATATTAGCTACTCAAGCTCTCTTTTGTTTACTGTTTGCATGGAATATATTTTTTTCATTCTTTTATTCTTTTTTTAAATGCTTATTTACTTTTGAGAGAGAGAGAGAAAGAGAGACAGAGTGTGAGCAGGGAAGGGGCAGAGAGAGAGGGAGACAGACTTTGAAGCAGTCTCCAGGCTCTGATCTGTCAATTCAGACGCTGGGGTCAAACTCAACAAACTGTGAGATCATGACCTGAGCTGAAGTTACACATTTAACTGACTGAACCACCCAGGTGCCCCATCTATTCTTTTATTTTAAACATATTTGTCTTTAGATCTAAAGTGAGTCTGTTGTAGATAGCATATAAATGAATTTTTTTTGTTTATTTATTTATTTTGAGAGAGAGAAAGAACATGTACGAGTGAGCGGGGAAGGGGCAGAGAGGGAGGAAGAGAGAGAATCCCAAACTGCCAGCACAGAACCCAACATGGAGCTAGATCCTACAAACTGTGAGATCATGACCTGAGCAGAAATCAAGAGTCAGACGCTCAACGAACAGCTACCAAGTCACCCCTAGATGAATCATTTTTTAAATCCATACTTCCAATTATCTTTTAAGAGGTGAATTTAACTCATTTACATTTAAACTGATTACTGATAAGGAAAAACTTATTTCTAAAAAAATAAAAATTGAAGAAAAAAACAAAAAATAGGACACACAAATGTTTTTTAAAATTATTTTAAAGAAAAGGCCTAATTCTGTCATTTTGCCAATTTCTATATTGCTTATATCATTTTTGTTCCTTAATTTCTTCAGTACTGTCACCTCTTAAAAAATGTTTCTTTATTGGGGTGCCTGAATGACTCAGTCAGTTGTGTCTGACTTGGGCTGGGATCATGATCTCACAGCTCGTGGTTTCAAGCCCCATGTTGGGCTCTGTGCTGACAGTTCAGAGCCTGGAGCCTGCTTGGATTCTGTATTTCCCTCTCTCTCTGCCCTTTCCCTGCTCGCACTCTGTCTCTCTCTGTCGCTCTCATAAATAAACATTAAGTAAAAAATTTTTTAAATGTTTATATTTATTTATTTTGGAGAGTGAGCAGAAGCAGGGTAGGGGCAGAGAGAGAGGGAGAAACAGAATCTGAAGCAGGCTCCAGGCTCTGAGCTGTCAGCACAGAGCCCAATGTGGGGTTCAAACCAACAAACCCTGAGATCATGACCGGAGCCAAAGTTAGACTCTTAACCGACTGAGCCACCCAGGTGCCCCCGCCCTCAGCCTTTTTTTCTGAGAGAGAGAGCATTTGCATGCATGCATGAGCAGGGGAGGAGCAGAGGAAGAGGGAGAGATAGAATCTTAAGTCCACTCCACACCCAGTTCAGAGCCCAATATGGGACTCACAACTGTGAGATCATAACCTGAAGTGAAATCAAGAGTTGGATGCATAACCAACTGAGCCACACAGGCACCCCAGTAGTGCCTCCTTTTGTGGTTTTTTTTTTGGGGGGTGTACCATTTTGATTCCCTTCTCATTTCATTTTTTGTATATATTTTAGTTATTATTTTTTTTATTATTGGTTATCCTAGGATTTGCAAAGTAGACAGTTGAGTGTAAAAATCTGGAGGAAGTCAGAGCTCGAGAAATAAATTTGAGGATAATTGGTGTATAGATGGTATTTAAAGCCTGGGACTGGATGAGGTCTTTTAGGAAGAGAATATAGCAGAGTAGAGCAGAAAATGCAGGTCCAACCCCTGAGAACTTGAAAGTCTATCCTCCCTATTGATATATATGTTTGTATTTATCCTTTACATCCCATGAATAGGTAGCATAACTGTCATTTGTATAGCTCAGTGGGTTTCATTTCTGAAGACATTAAGACCTGCTTTCTGTGTTAGCTGAGTGTTAGAACAAGATGAATCCTATTTTTGCAGTTCTAATGTTCTCTTTCAATTCCTTTTTCTGTCATATTTCAATTTATTATTTACCCATTGGAAAATCATTCAAAATCATTTAAACTTATTTTCTTTTCAGAGCTTCCACTGACCTTCTTAATTGTCTCTTTGGATACCATCCCTGTCTAGAACCACATACATCTTGTTCTTTGGCCACAGCTTGTACTCCTGACCTGACTTGACCAGCCTTCTCTCAAAAGCATGTCTTTTTTTTTTTCTTTAAGATGTTAATTTTTTCTTTTTTTCTTTTTTTTAATAGTTTATTGTTAAGTTGGTTTCCATATCACACCCAGTGCTCATCCCCACAAGTGCCCTCCTCTATGCCCATCACTCCCCTCCCCCGATGTTAATTTTTTCTTAACTAATGTCTATACTCAACATGGGGCTCTAACTTATAAGCAATCTCGAGATCAAGAGTTTCATGCTCCACCAACAAGCCAGGCAGGAGCCCCTCAAAAGCATGTCTTTAATCCTAAGGGTTGAAGGACTAGGAATGATTCGTATGGAGGAGAAATTCTGCATTCACAGTTTGTTGGGGAAGGCCAGGATTTTTATCTTTATATCTGAATGATACTGCATTCCGACCCTTAAAACATAGCTCTCTGTAGGAGGGAGATGGGTTAAGAATAACCATGGCATGCCTACACTGAAAATTTAAAAAATATGTAATAATAGAAGTTAATTGAACATAGTTTACCACTTGCTTTTTGCCTGATGTCTGATTCCTGGTATTTGCTCTACCAGGAATCTTTGCCTCCCCTATCAGTTTGTCACCTGGAAAACCGATCTCTCACTGTTTGACTCTTGATATCTGAGAATTGGAGCATTGACAAGTTGATATTCTGAAATCTCTGTTAGAAAAAGCAGAATTATGAAGGTGGGAAGCAGTCCCTGACAATGAAATAGAAGCATTTTCCAGCATACTTGCAGTATGGCAAGCAATGCGGATAACATGACCCCTAAACTTTGAATGAGGCCCTTCAAGAAAACTGAGTTTTCTTCAGACTTTTCTTCTCACTGCCTTCCATTTTTCCTGATTTACAGAAGCTGGAAAACATATTGGCCAAACTATAAAATTGAGTTCCTAATCACCTCACCATGGCAACCCCATCATTGCCTCGACATATGCTGTATGTAGTCTTTGTGAGAACCCAAGTGTCTGTTAAAGGAGCCCACACAAGTCTTCTGTGGGGTTTTAACAGCCTTCAAGAGAAGTTCCAGGTTGTTCTCAGGGTTAGAAGAGGCTTAGGCTACTAGTTTACTAGGAAAAAAGGCTCCTAGTTTACTAGGGAAAGGGTGGTAAATTAGTGATGGTATCCATACCAGGGCTTCTTAGCCTGGGTTTCATTGATGGTCAGTGGCAAGTCTGTAAACCTCCATCAATGGAATGCAAAATTTAGTGTGTATGCATATTTTTCTCCAGAGGAAAGAGAGAGGATTCATAGCATTTATTAGGCTTTCAGAAAATTATACAGCCTCCCTTGTACCATTGAGAGTCCTTGTGTTAACTGATCTGTTAGGTAAATCTGGGTTTTGTTGTATCTATTTTTTTAAAATAACTTTTAAAAAGTTTTTAAAAATTTACTTATTTATTTTGATAGAGATAGACAGAGAGAAGAGAGGATGAGTGGGTGACGGGCAGAGAGAGAGGGAAAGAAAGAATCCCAAGCAGGCTCTGTGCTGTCTGCATGGAGCCTGATGTGGGGCTTGAACCCACGAATTGCAAGATCATGAATTGAGCTGAAACCAAGATGCTTGGTTAACCAGATGCTTAACCTGCTGGGCCACCCAGGTGCCCCATGTTTTATCTGCTTTTTGAACTTCATTTAAAAAAAATGTGAAAATAAGGGTGCCTGAGTGGCTCAGTCGGTTAAGTGTCTGACTTTGGCTCAGGTCACGATCTCACGGTTCGTGGGTTCAAGCCCCGCATTGGGCTCTGTGCTGACAGCTGAGAGCCTGGAGCCTGCTTTGGATTCTGTGTCTCCCTCTCTCTCTGCCCCTCCCCTACTCATGCTCTGTCTCTGTCTCAAAAAGAAATAAACATTAAAAATTTTTTTAAAATAAAAAATTAAAAGTGTGAGAATAAGTGGGCTTAAAATGGGGATTTTTAAGAAAAATCAGAGTATCCTCAATTAGCATTAAAACTTATAACCTGCCTGCTACTCTATCACGTTGGTAACTGATGAATATACCCCAGCACTTCTTAACTGCCAGCCCATAAAATCAGCCATATTAAGTGGCATACAGTGTCCATTGGAAAGGGTGTTGCTGAGCTAAATGGTGGCTAGAGATACTCACTGCCATTGAAGGATTGGTGTAGCAATGACTCCAGACCAAATTATGAGGTAGGCATAAAAAATGAATGTTGCAGTGGTTTACTGTCAGGTGCTGTGCTGTATATTATCATCAACTAAACTTAAGTATTTTTACAACCATCCGGTGAGGTAAATATTGTCATCCTAATTCTATAAACTCAGACCAGTAAAATGACGTGCTCAAGGTCTTTTAGTCAATTAAGTGTCAGAGCTGCAACTGAATTCTCATTTCTGTCATTGCCTTTGATCTTATGAGAGCCTGGAACTATGGGTAGGGGAGCATCCCATGGAGTGTTTTAGCCAGATTCTGGCCTTTGAACCTGTTAAGTATTCACTGCCTCACCTTTAAGAGAGATGGGCAATCTGTGGTTCAGGATGACTCCGTGACTCCAGCAAGTACAAGTCCTATTGCTTGGGAGGCCACTGTTCCATCCCCTTGAGCAGCTCTAAGTCTCAATTCTGTTTGCAAGTTCTCTAAATAACACTGGCATCAGCCCACACTGAAGCCACCTCCTCAGGATTGTGAAGTGCTGTACAAACAGTTATGAGAGATCATTGTCTAAAGCCATATGAAAGGACTGGAATTTGTCTGGTGAACAAAAATTTTGCAATCATAACACCTTTTACTCCCACGGCAAGCAGAACTATTTCTTTGTGAAGGAAGCAGGCAAACATTTCATTTTCAGAATAATGATGATCTTTAAAGGGACACTGCCAGCAGTTTAGCTCTTGATTTCCTTCTTTTCACATGTAATGCCATCAGAGGAGAAAAGCAGACTTCTAGATGCATATTCTTCAAACCACTGAAAGGAGAATTTGTGTTCCTGTTACTTGAGTGGATCCATGTGAGCTTTAATGACAAGTTAACAAGTACAGTGTTTCAAAGTGTGGACCGAAGCACCCATGACATCAGGATGACATGAGTACTTATATATACTGCAGACTCCTCAACTCCATCCTAGACCCACTGACTCATAATCTTTTGGGCAGGGCATGAGGCCCAGGAAAATGCAATTTAGTCACCCCTTTGGAAATTCTTATGCACACTAAAGTCTGAAAACCACGGCGATGTAAGTGCAAACCCCATAATAATCCAAATTAGAGTCATTTGGCTACAATGCCTTGAAAGAAAGCCAAGTTAAATGCAGCTTTGCTGTAATGAATTCACATATGAAAAAGAGTTGAAAAAAATCTGTGGATCAGAGCTGTTGGGGAGGAAATATTTTTCCTCTACCCTTCTTGGTTTTTTTTGGCTGGTATAATAATCAAATTAACATATGACATGTTAATAAAAGAAGAGCAGATTAATTTATGTATATACAGGGACCTCAGAAAGACAGGGAGACTCAAGGACAAGCCAGGTAATTGAGGCTTATGTGCCACCTTGAGCTAAGGATTGGGACAGAGGCCTGGGGCTTCAAAGAGTAGGAGAGATCCACAGGCTGATAAGAAGAGCACATGTTTGGTAATTAGATGAGTGTCCTTTCCTCCAGATAGGTCATTCAGATACAAAAGTTATCTCTTGGTAATAAGCTCTCTTCCTGCACTGGGTTCTTTATCTAAATTCTTTTAGGTAGTTTAGGGAGAGGCAAAAGTTTTTCTTGGATCTGCTGGGTCTTAATTACCTTCAGCTCAAAACAGTCCACATGCCATAAAGTAGCACATTTTGGGGAGAGTTGTTCTGAACCTCTTCAAAGATTTACTGTGCTTAAGAGCTTGAAAGACTGGTAGACATATTCTGTTATACTCCAGAGGTCAGAACTAGAGTCATATCTTAAAGTAAGAAGGGGCAGACTTGGAAAGGCTGATGTAGGCAACTAGACTGGCATAACTGGGCTGAGGCAGGCAGACTCAGTTGGAGAGTCTAGGAGGAAGTTCACAGTGCCATAGGAAGAACAGATTACTCTCAGATGTGGAAACAGCATATGAGAGTCTAGGCCGGTAATCTACTCTGAGTGAGTATATGACTGTGTTTCTGTATCTATGAGATGGGATGAGGCATTGCAATGGAGAATTAAGGAATAGACTATGACAAAAGCCTGCTTACATCATCAGGACTTGGTTCGCTAATCAAAAAATCAGTTATGGAGTGCCTGGGATGGCTTAGTCAGTTAAGAATCTGACTTCAGCTCTGGACATGATCTTGCAGTTTGTGAGTTCCAGCCCCGCATTGGACTCTGCTGTCAGTATGGAGCCCACTTCAGAGCCTCTCTCTGTCCCTCCCCTGTTTGTGCGTGCACTCCCCCTCTCTCGCTCTATCCCCCTCTCTCTCTCTCTCAAAAATAAACATTAAACATAAAAAAAATTTAAAAATCAGTTACATCAGGAAATCTTAAAAGAAGATACACATTTGAATATTTCATTTTAAACTAAGACATTTCATTTATTCTCTATAAAATGAAATATCTCAAAGTATAGTAATATTAGCCACACTTCCTCTAGTCTTCCGTCTGAAGGTAGGAATTCTTAAATTTCCTGACGGTCCCGAACTTCAGAGCTGGAATTACTCACTTAGTAATTGAGTTGAGTGGTGAGGTGAGTTGAGTGGAGGATGAAAAAGTCCCTACCCCCCCTTTTTTTAGTGCAGAGCCAAACTCCTGTGGAGTTTTAGATGACAATTGTAGCTAGGAAACATACTCTGCCTTCTTTTTATTGCTTCACCCTCAAGAGGAAACAGTGTATCAATGGAGAAATCCAATTACAACTTCCTTTGCCATTTGTGGAATACAAAGGGACAGATTTCTCCCTAATTCATCTACGGAGACACACACTTATAAGAGTAAGCAAACTAGTGAGGGAGCAAGCAGTGTTTTTAAATTAAGGGGATTTACAATGGAACAGAATAGAAAACCCAGAAATAAACCCACCAACTATATAGTCAATTAATCTTTTACAAAGCAGGAAAGAATATCCAATCAGAAAAGGACAGTCTCTTCAACAAATGGTGTTTGGATCCAGTGAAGAAATGGGCAGAAGTTACGAACAGACACTTCTCCAAAGAGGACATCCAGATGGCCAACAGACACATGAAATGAGGCTCAGCATCCCTCCTCATCAGGGAAATACAAATCAAAACCACACTGAGATACCACCTCACACCAGCCAGAGTGGCTAAAATGAGCAAATTAGAGAACTCTAGATGCTGGCGTGGATGTGGAGAAACGGGCACCCTCCTACACTGTTGGTGGGAATGTCAACTGGTGTAGCCCCTCTGGAAAACAGTGTGGAGGTTCCTCAAAAAGTTAACAATAGAAGTCCCCTAGGACCCAGCAATAGCACTGCTAGGAACTTACCCAAGGGATACAGAAATGCTGATGCATAGGAGCACATGTACCCCAATGTTCATAGCAGCACTCTCCACAATAGCCAAAACATGGAAAGAGCCTAAGTGTCCATCAACAGATGAATGGATCAAGAAGATGTGGTTTATCTATACCATGGAATACTACATGGCAATGAGAAACAATGAAATCTGGCCACGTGTAGCAACATGGATGGACCTTGAGGGTGTTATGCTGAGCAAAATAAGTTAGGCAGAGGAGGACAGATACCATATGTTTGCACGTATAGGTGGATTAGGAGGAACTTAATGGAGGACCATGCGGGAGAAGAAGGGGAAAAATAGTTGGGGAGAGGGAGGGAGGCAAACCATGAGAGACTCTTGAATGTTGAGAAAAACTGAGGACTGATGGGGTGGGGGGAGGGGGGATGGGCATGGAGGAGGGCACTTCTGGGAGATGAGCACTGGGTGTTGTATGGAAACCAACTTGACAATAAACTATTAAAAAAATAAATAAATAAAAATAAACTTAATCAAATGGTGTTTGGGAAACTGGATAACAACATGCAAGAGAAAGAAACTGGACCACTTTCTTTTACCATACACAAAAGTAAATTCAACATGGATTAAAGATGTAAATGTGAGGCACACCTGGGTGGCTCAGATGGTTGAGTGTCTGACATTAGCTCAGGTCATTATCTTGCGGTTCATGAGTTTGAGCCTCACATTGAGCTTGCTGTTGTCAACCTGTCAGTGCAGAGCCCTCTTTTAGCCCTCTGTTCCTCCCTCTCTCTGCCTCTCCCCTGCTTATGCTCTTTCTCTCTCAAAAAAAAATTAAAAAAATTGTTAAATTTTATTTAATTTATTAAATTCTAATTTATTAAATTCAACACGTGAGACCTAAAATCATAAAAATCCTAGAAGTGGACATAAGCATGAACCTCTTTGACATCAGCTGTAGCAAATTATTTTTAGCTATGTCTCCTGAGGCAAGGGAAACAAAAGCAAAAGTAAACTATTGGGACTACATCAAAATAAAAAGCTTCTGCACAATGAAAGAAACAATCACCAAATCTAAAAGGCCACCTACTGACTGGGACAAAATATTTGCAAATGACATATCTGATAAAGGGTTAGTATCCAAAATATATAAAGAACTTATCAAACTCAACACCCAAAAAACTAATAATCCAATTAAAAATGGGCAGAAGACATGAACAGACAGTTCTCCAAAGAAGACATATAGATATCCAACAGACACATTAAAAAGATGTTTACCATCATTAACCATCTTGGAAATGCAAATCAAAACTAAAATGAGATATCACTGCACACCTGTCAGAATGGGTAAAATCAAGGCACCTGGGTGACTCAGTCAGTTAAACAGCCAACTTTGGCTCAGGTCATGATCTCGTGGTTTGTGAGTTTGAGCCCTGAGCTGTCAGCACAGAGCCTGGAGTCTGCTTCAGATTCTGTGTCTCCCTCTCTGACCCTTCCCAGCTCATGCGTTCTCTCTCTCTCTCTCTCAAAAATAAACATTAAAAAAAAAATAAAATTTTTTAAAAATCCTCTTAAAAAAAAGAATGGCTAAAATCAACCACAAAAGAAACAACAAGTGTTGGGGAGGATGTGGAGAAAATGAAATCCTCTTGTACTGTTGGTGGTAATGCAAACTGGTGCAGCCACTTTGGAAAACAGTACAGAGGTTCCTCAAAACAAACAAAAACAGAACTACCCTACGACCCAGGAACTGCAGTATTAGGTATTTACCCAAAGAATACAAAACCCCTAATTTGAAAGGATGCATCACCTTTATGTTTGTAGCAGCATTATTTACAATAGCCAAGATATGGAAGCAGCCTAAGTGTCCATTGATTGTTGAATGGATAAAAATGTGGCATATATATATATATATATATATATACAGTGGAATATTATTTAGCCATAAAAAAGAATGAAATCTCACCATTTGCAACATCATGGACAGAGCTAGAGAGTATAATGCTAAGCAAAATAAGTCAAAGAAAGACAAATACAATATGATTTCATTCATATGTGGAATTTAAGAAGTGAATTAAACAAACAAAGAAAAAGAAAAGAGAGCTCTCTTGGTCAAGAAACCAGTAATTATGGTAATTATGGAGATGAAACTGATGGTTACCTGAGGGGTGGGGGATGAAAGGATGGGTTAACTAGGTGATGGGGATTAAAGAGTATAAGTGTCCTGATGAGCACCAGGTGTTGTATGGAAGTAGTGAATCACTGTATTGTACATGTAAAACTAGTATAACACTATATGTTAACTAACTGGAATTAAATAAAAAATTTAAAAAAAATTAAGGATATTTGATTAGGAAACCACCAGATGTTACTCATTTTCCCTTAATGATGATAATGCAACTGTGAACAGAACTCAGTGAGCTTGGTCTACTTCGCTAAAAACAATAATCATAATTTCTTAGTATCCACTGTTTTGGGGAAAAGAACATTTGGATTTCTCATAATACAGAATTTGAACTCTTGTCTCTTTGACTCCAGAACCCAGTGAGTCTGGATTGAAGATCTAGCACTGGAGGGAACTGAAAAGGCATGAATATTGAGGGTAGATTAATAATTAAGTCTAGGTGTATTAAATTTTTCCCTTTTCTTCTTTTTTTAATGTTTATTTTTGAGAGAGTGAGCATGTACACAGGCACTGGGAAGGGGAAAGGGAGGAGGGGCGGGGGGGGGGCACAGAGGTTCCCTAGTGGGCTCTGTGCTGACAGCAGAAAGACTGATGTGGGGCTTGAATTCATGAACCGTGTGATCATGACCTGAGAAGTCAGACGGTTAACCAGTTAACTGATTGAACCACCCAGGTGCCCTTGGGCTAATGTTCTTATTTTTTTTTTTAATATTTTTTATTTATTTCTAGGAGAGAGAGAGACAGCGTGAGCAGAGGAGGGTCAGAGAGAGAGGGTGTCACAGACTGAAACAGGCTCCAGGCTCTGAGCTGGCAGTCAGCACAGAGCCCGATGCGGGGCTTGAACCCACGAACCGCGAGATCATGACCTAAGCGAAAGTCGGACGCTTAACCGACTAAGCCACCCAGGCGCCCCGGGCTAATGTTCTTATTAAAGATACCCCACAGAGGGATATCTTGAGAGAAGAGGTTCCTCACCCCTTCTGTCATGTGAGGATACAATGAGGAGTCTGCCATGCAGAAGAGGACTCTCACCCGACCTTGCTGGCACCCTGACCTCAGACTTTAGCCTCTAAAACCATGTTAAATAAATTCCAATAGCTTATAAGCTACCCAGTCTGTGATATTTTATTAGAGCAGGCTGAATGTTCTAAGACCGTTTCTTACAAATTCTATTTTTCTTTGGAATTAAAACTGGTCTTATATTTGGTTTAGTTTTCTAATGAACTGTCATAGTCTAGAGTTGTAAACTCAATACAAGAAGGCACAGGAATTATTTGTTGGTTCTATTTTGTCTTTTCTTGGGGATCAACCTCCTAGAGTTCCCCATCATGCCATTTCAGTATGGACTGGTTGCTGCTTACTTCTGCTATACAGCTGTCATCTTAGAGTTTCCCTCACCATCATAAAAAAAAAAACAAAAACCAAAAAGCAAAACTTGATTTCTGCACTGGCTCTGTTTTCTGGATTCCACTGTACCATCTTTTTTAGGTCATTCCCTTCTTTCTGCTGGAGCTCATCCTTTATTTTTTGAGATGTCACATGTCTCAAATATCTTTAGTCTTTCTTTACATTTGATTAATATAAATGAAGTATAGCATTTGAGGTTAAAAAAAAGTCATTTTCCCTCAGAATTTTGAAGACATTTGTCCTCTTTTACTTCTAGTGTTGCTGTTGAGGAGCTCAGTGTTATTCTTTTGTAATCCATTGTATGTTTCATATTCTTTCTCTGTGACTGCTTTGATTTTATTTATTTTTGAGAGAGAGAGAGTGAGAGAACGCGTGCATGTGCATGTGTGAGCGGGGGAGGGGCAGAGAAAGAGGGAGAGAGATTATCCCAAACAGGCCCTGTGAACCCATGAAACTGTGAGATCATGTTCTGAGCTGAATTCAATAATTGGATGCTTAACCGACTGAGCCACCAGGCGCTCCTCTCTTTGACAGCTTTTAGAATCTTCTATTCTAGGTGTTTCAAACTTTTACAATGATGTGCCTTGTTGAAATCATTGATTGTGCTAGGTCTTTTAAATCTGTGAAGACACCTCTCCACAATAGCTAAAACATGGAAAGAGCCTAAGTGTCCATCAACAGATGAATGGATCAAGAAGATGTGGTTTATCTATACCATGGAATACTACATGGCAATGAGAAACAATGCAATCTGGCCATGTGTAGCAACATGGATGGACCTTGAGGGTGTGATGCTGAGCGAAATAAGTCAGGCAGAGAAGGACAAATATCATATGTGTGCACGTATAGGAGGATTAGGAGGAACTTAACAGAGGACCAAGGGGGAGAAGAAGGGCGGAAATGGTGGGGGGAAAGGGAGAGAGGCAAACCATGAGAGACTCTTGAATGCTGACAAAAACTGAGGACTGATGGATGTGGGGGGGAGGAGGGATGGGCATGGAGGAGGACACTTGTGGGGATGAGCACTGGGTGTTATGTGGAAACTAATTTGACAATAAACTATTTATAAAAAAAAATAAATAAATCTGTGAAGACACGACCCTTAAATGTACAAATTTTCTTGACTTAAATATCCTTTTTATTTTCTGTCTTCCTTGAACGTACTGTTAATGTCTTGGAATGATTCTGTATTTTATTATCTCTCTCCTACTGTCTATCTTTTTGTTCTTTTGTTCTAATTTTTAGGAAAAATTTTCAACTTTCTCCAAGCCTGTATTTTTTATGTCATATATATATATATGCACACATATATATATGCACACATATACATATGCCCACATTTACATATACACATATTTATTAATATATATTTAACTTCTAAGACTTTTTTCTTGTTGCCTGAATTTTCCTTTTCTTACAGCATCTTTTTTTCTTGTTTCATAGATGCAATATCTCTCTAAAATTATTAATTACAGTTCTTAAAAATATTTCCTTATTTCTGTATTATCAGCTTCTTACAAAATTCTTTTGCTTGTTTTGATCTGTGTTTCATGTTAGAGGCTATCCTCAAATGTATGTTGGTTCATGACTATACATTCATATTTAAGAGTGAGGCATTTATGGGGCACCTGGCTGGCTCAGTTGAAGGTGTGTGCAACTCTTGATCTCAGGGTCATGAGTTCGAGCCCCATGCTGTGCATAGAGATTACTTAAATAAATAAAACAAACAAACAAAAAAAGAGTGAGACATTGAAATAAGTCAGGCAGAGAAGGACAAATACCATGTGTTTGCACGTATAGGAGGATTAGGAGGAACTTAACGGAGGAGCGTGGGGGCGGGGAGAGAGGCAAACCATGAGAGACTCTTGAATGCTGAGAACAAACTGAGGACTGATGAGTGTGGGGGGGGGAGGGGAGAGATAGGCATGGAGGAGGGCACTTGTGGGGATGAGCACTGGGTGTTATATGGAAACCAACTTGACAATAAACTATTTGTAAAAAATAAATAAATAAATAAAGGTAATTGAGAAGTACTTCTGACCATGACAAAATAATGGAATAGACTCTTGCCATAAATAACTAAAAATTTGTACAAAATATATGAAATGACTATTCTTCAGACTTTGAATTAGAAGCACTACAGATCTGTGATCTCTGACAGAGGGGAAACAAACCAGGTGGTCTTGATGATCTCAGCTTTCAACCTAGAGGCACTTTCCAGACCTTGGCACAGGGAGAGGGTACCTAAGCAAAGCTTGGAAATCTCTCTGAGTTGAGGAGTTGAACATTGTGGTTTGAGGAGTCTGAGATAGCTGGAATTTATAGTGCAAGGTACTTTGAAATTGACCATGGTTGGAAAATTTATGCGTTGGCCATCAGTGTATGCTACCAATCAGTGTTTGTTGTTGTTTGTTTATACCCATGCCCCCAAAGTGCCTGTTGGTAAATGCCAGGATGCCACTGGCAATATCCCTTGTCCATAAGTATAGTTTGACTTAGAGAAATGGGACAGAAGAGAGTCCAGAAATAGACCTACATATATATTTTCAATCAATTTCTTTTCCTTCTTCTTTTTTTTTTTTAATTAAGCTCTATGCCCAATGTAAGGCTCGAATTCACAACCCTGAGATCAAGAGTCCCATGTTCTACTGACTGAGACAGCAAGGCGCCCCATGTTCAATCAATTTTTGACAAAAAGCCAAGGCAATTAACTAGAGAAAGGATAGCTATTACAGTCAATGGTACCAGAACAACTGGATAACCATGGGGGGGTTGGAATGTTGGCTATTACCTCATATGTCACACAAAGTCTACTTTAAATTGATTATGGAACTAACATTAAAAAACTAAAACTGTAACATTTCTAAAAGAACCTGTGGGAGGAAATTTTTGCAGCTTTGCACTAAATATAAAAGAAAAAAAAACTTCTTTTCCTCAAGAAGAAAATTGGAAGGCAAGTCACAGGCAGGGAGAAATTATGTGCAATACATACATCTGATAAAGGGCTTTTATCCACAACATACGGAGAACTCTTACATCTCAATAATAAGACAAGTGATACAATATAAATGGAAAAAAAAAGATTTAAACACTCTTCAGAGAGACAAATATGAATAGCCAGTAAGTACATTAAAAGATGGTTAACATCATTAGTCACCAGAAAGATATAAACAAAAAACACAGTGAGATACCACTCTACACCTACTAGAATGGCTAAAATTTAAATGACTGACAATCCCAAGTTTGGGGGAAGGATATGGAACCATTAGGACTTTACACATTGCTGAGGGTTGTGTAAAATGGTACAGCTACTTTCAAAACAAGTTGGGTACTTTTTTATAAAGGTCAACATACTCTGAGGTGCCTGGCTGGCTCAGTTAGTAGAGTATATGACTCTTGATCTCAGGGTTGTAAGTTTGAGCCCCATATTAGGCATAGAGTTTACTTGAAAAAAATAAACCCAGAATACATTTTTAAAAAATCAACAAACTCTTACTATGTTACCCAGCATTTGGACTTTTACATCTATATTCTAAATAAAATAAAAACTATGTCCACCAAATAACTTTCACATGAATGTTCATAGTAGCTTTATTAAAATCCCATAATGGAAATCAACCAAAATGTATATCAACACTTATGGGGAAAAAATGTGGTATGTTAATAAACTGTAATGTTACTCCAGAATAAAAGGAACAAATTGGTACATGAGACGACATGAGTTAATTTCAAAACATTACATTAAGCAAAAGAAACCAGACACCAAAGAATACATATTATATAATTCCATTTAGATGAAATATTACAATAAGCAAAATTAATCTATAGTAACAGAAAGTAGATCAATGGTGTCAGAGACCAGGGATAGGGTAGAGGCTATAAGGAACTCTTTGTCATATGAAAATGTTCTTTACCTTGACTGTGGCATATACTAGTATACATAGTTGTCAAAACTCATTTAACTATATACCTAAGTGGGTGCATTTAGAGTTATACTCCAATAAAGTTGACTTTAAAAGAAAGCAATGCTAGCTTGAAGTTATTTATGGGTAAGTGGAATTTATCTTTTTGTGCACCTTTGGGTGACAAGTTGATTTTTTCCTTGGGGGACTACCAAATGTCAGTAGCTCTTTCCAAAACAAAATAGCTTTTATAGACTCAACTATTTTTTTGGTGCAGTAATGTATTATTGTTTTATATGTATTCTAATTACAGCTGATCCTTGAACAACACTTTTTTTCTGCACAGGTCCACTTATATGTAGATTTTTAAAAATAAATATATAGTACTGTAAATGTATTTTCCTTATGATTTTCTTAATAACATCTTGTTTTCTATAGATTACTTTTTTCTCTAGATTACTTTATTGTAAGAATACAGTTTATAACACATAATGTACAAAATAGGTGTTAATCAACTGTTTATGTGAATGGTAAGGCTTGCAGTTAAGGTTTTGGGGAATCAAATTATATGTGGATTTTCTTTCTTTTTTTTAAAAATTTTGTATTAAAAATGTTTTTAACATTTATTTATTATTGAGAAACAGAGAGAGACAGAGCATGAGCAGGGGAAGGGCAGAGAGAGAGGGAGACACAGAATCTGAAGCAGGCTCCAGGCCCTGAGCTATCAGCACAGAGCCCGACTTGGGGCTCGAACCCACAAACTGTGAGATCATGACCTTAGCTGAAGTCAGACACTTAACCAACTGAGCCACCCAGGTGCCCCTATACATGGATTTTCAATTGCATGGGGGTTCGCACCCCCTGACGCTTATGTTGTTCAAGGGTCAACTGTGTGTTTTATAATTATAAGCACAAGTGGTATACAACAGATTCAGGAACTAAAATCGTTGACTCTTAAGCATACGATTCAACTGGTAGAAACTAAAGTATGAGGAATCCGGCAGCATAGTCTATGAGCATGGGCATTCTACAGGCATTCGTATGTTTTGTAGAGGACTGAGAGCTTCACTTAACCTCACTAGTTAATTAAGTAGAGTTTGGTTAAGAGAGCTAAAAACTCTCAGCAGCCGTGGAGCAGTCTACAACAGATGAATCCAGCAGATCAGTATTGCAAGATTTTTGCCACTGGGCTAGAGATTCGAGGAAGGACCTTAATCCTGAGATAAGTGACTGGTGTTGGGGAAAAACAATTAAATATAAAATCTCTGCCAATCCAGTAAAATCTCTCCACAAAATGTAGAAAATAATGAAACAGTATTATTCTTAAAGGAAGATTAAAACAGACTGTGATGCATCACAGGTAATCTTTGAGAGATTGTAGAGGCAAAAAGAAATCTCACCCTATTTACATAGCCAGGCAGGTACAATCCATAATATACATGTTAATTGCCTTTAGCCAAAAGAAAAATAAAATTTCCCATATCTTTTGACAAGCAGGAAGTTACAGCTTGCGGCTAAACTGCCACAGACCAAGGAAATGGGGCACAACCCTTCTTAATTTCAATTTTCAAAGAGATGGCTCTTTGGCCCCCAAGAATAGTATTTCTGGGATGCATAACTGGAAGGAAGCTTATTTACTATTTAAATAGATGTACATACCTCTCAAAGAGGCAGAGATAGCATTTATAATCTCAAGTTTTCTGAAGGAAATGCTAAAAGAAGAGGGAGAAAAGTTCTTTTATTGCATTAGGAAAAATTAAAAATTCTTTAGATTTGTATATAATCTTATAATTTCCCCTTTGTTACTCTTTTTTAATAAATCTATAGTTTTCTAATTCTCAACATAGCCATTTCTACCTTTCTCTAGCAAGTCAATATCTAGCAAGTCCATAGTATAATACAGAACAAAGCAACTATCTGATTACAATAGGGTGAATTTTAAAAACTAGTGTATGTTTTGCTTTGAAAAAAATGTTGAAGTATATCTTATCAGTGGTAATTGATTAAAGCAGATTCTTGATTAAGACAAAAGTGCACAATATTCTCCTTTGTCATTAATTTTACAAACTCTTGTTATGTCTTTATAGTTTGTACTTTCAAATAATTACTTGAAAAAGTTAACTAGAGTATTAATTTATAATTTTTTATGATATCACATCCAATCCAAGCCTAAGCAGTAGTTTAACTCTGGAGCTTGATAATCTAATTTTTAAATTTTTTGTTAAAACTAAATTTCTCCTTTAAAATCAAATCAATCAATCAGTCAATCAATAAGACTGTGCCTTTTCATCAGTCACATAGGTAACATTACAATTGAAGGATAAACTAGGCCATTTAGTAATTATTCCATCCTCCCAAATAATTTCTCCCAGATGTAAAACAAAGACTCTAATGGCCATTATCTAGCATCAAAGCCCTATTATAAGGCACTCATTGCAAGGTACAGATTGAACTTTGTAGGGGAGGAAAAGTACTTTTCCCTCTACCCTTCTAGGTTCTTGGCTGAGACCCCCTGTAGTAAAAGACAGATTAATAAGAGAAAACAAACAGATGTTTAATAACATATATATATCACCTTTATACATGGGAGATACTCAGGAACTGAGTAATTCCCTGAAATGGCCCAAGACATCACCTTATGTACTATCTCTAGCTAAAGACAAAAGAAGATATTGAAGGTGGGGGAAACCAGATATGGGAGGTTATCATGAAAAACAGAGTAAATGAGGTTATGGTTGCTATGCAGATTTAAATCACTACCTTTTCCACTGATAAGAATTTTTAGAGATTTAGTCATCCTCTTCTTCCTGGAACAGAGAGGGAGACAGCTTTACAAATGGAGAATTCCCTTATATGTAAGTGTTTTGTACAAAAGGGTAACTGGTTTTTAGAGCTTTTCCCATGTCTGCTATTTCTTTCTCAAAAATAACCAGTGAAAGATAATCTTTATGTCAAGGAGGCATATTTTGGGGTGGCAAATTCTGCTCCCCTTCCACTTCCAGCTTTTATTTTTTTAATTTATTTTTTTATTTTTTTAATTTTTTAAAATTTATTTCTAGGAGAGAGAGAGAGAGACAGCATGAGCAGGGGAGGGTCAGAGAGAGAGAGGGTGATACAGACTCTGAAATAGGCTCCAGGCTCTGAGCTGGCAGTCAGCACAGAGCCTGACGCGGGGCTCGAACCCACAAACCGCGAGATCATGACCTAAGCGAAANAGGGTCAGAGAGAGAGGGAGTCACAGACTGAAACAGGCTCCAGGCTCTGAGCTGGCAGTCAGCACAGAGCCTGACGCGGGGCTCGAACCCACAAACCGCGAGATCATGACCTAAGCGAAAGTCGGATGCTTAACCGACTAAGCTACCCAGGCGCCCCCACTTCCAGCTTTTAGTGTACATGGATCTGGTCATTTTAAGTCTTGAAGACGGGCCTTTTTTCACCTCCATCCAAATCCCAAATCAGTAGTTATCCACATATATTTAATTAACTATTATAATACTACAACAGGTATGTTTATCTGTCTATACTAGGACTAGAAAAAATTTGTAGCCCAAAGTGGTTAACAGTCACATTAGATCTATCTTCTGTAGTTTTTACCCATAAATGCCAGATTTCTGTTTTTCTATTAATCAGGTCCTTTTCATACCACCCTTCTTATCAAACTAGTTAACAAAACATTTTTTTTCTGTGTGTCAAATCTGGGTCATGAGTATCTAAATGCATATTAGTTTTACTCTGATATTATTAAAGAAAAACAATAATGAATATGGTCCTATTTTTATTCTGCCAGTAATCAGATTGTTGAATGTATAAGCCCAGACTGTGTCCATACCGGGAGTGTAATTTAGAGCTGATCAGAAATGTGTGACTTTAGGAACCATTACTGAGAGTAAAGGGGAAAAAAAAAAGTAATGTAACAAGTAATATGTTTGATTGCTAGTAAAGTGTATTTCTTATAGTAACTTAAATAACTACTACTGTGAGTAAGACACCAAGGCATTCTTCTGAGAACTATAAACTTAATTATGAACTTAAGTTCATTAGAATACCCCCTTTCAGCTGAGTTCAGTACCAATCTCAGTCACCGAGGATAATTTAAGTTTCCAATCCCTTATGAGAACCACAGTCTCATCCTCCTGAGGAGCTGGCTTCACAAGGGAAGCATGAATCCATCTGGTTATCTTTTGCTTTGAGAGCCATAGGGGTGATCAGCAGCACTTCAAATGGTCCCTCCATGTGGTAACTCCTCATCTTCCCTGCAGAACACTTTTATGTAAAATAAATTGCCCAGTTTGATGGGGCAGGAGCCCGGGGAGAACAGACTTCTTCCACTAGGTCCCTCCAGGCCCTTCTGGCTTTGTCTCAGGGTTTCTAGGGAAGAGAGAAGCCATGTTAAGTATTGAACATGATTATGAGAGAATTCAGTTAAACAGACACAGGAAGTGATTTCAGAGACAAATTCACCCTGCTGATGTAGGGGAGGAAAATTTACTTCTACCCTTCAACATTCTTCCAGCTGGCCTAAGAATTAAATTGGCATGAGACAGATTAACAGAAGAAAAAAACCTGAAGTTTAATTACATGTGCTAAGGGGCCCAATAATGAACTTGAAACCCAAAGAAATCACCAAGGCAGGCAGTTTTTATTCTTTTTAGACAAAAAGACAAATCTGTGAGGAATTGATAGCACAAAGAAAACGTAACTTTGGGAGCTTCACTTAGGAAAGAATTCCAAACAGAATTTGGGCTGTGGTAGTAAATTAGTAAAAAGTAACAAGGGTTGTTTATACAGCCTTCTTGGCTCTAAATTTCTTATTTGTGGTGATACTGATGTCTCTTTACCTCCTAGTACAGGAAAGGCACCTTTCATGTGGGAGATTTATTTCTTGCTTTGTGGAGACACAGGAGGGGTCAGAGAGTTCTTTTTGCACTGGCTATCTCTTAATAACATTTATTTAAAATCAATATACTGGGGCACCTGGGTGGCTCAGTTGGTTGAGCATCTGACTTCGGATTCAGTCATGACCTTGTGGTTCATGTGTTCAAGCCCTGCATTGGGCTTGCTGCAGTCAGTGCAGAGCCCACTTTGGATCCTCTGTCCGCTTCTCTCTTTGTGCCTCCCCTGTTTGTACTCTCTGTCTCAAAAATAAACATATAAATAAATACATACATAAATAAAATGATCAGTATGCCAAAATGGCACATTTTGGGGTGGCCTGTCCTTAGCCCCTCTACTGCCAAACAAATTCAGAGAGAGATAACATTATCGTTTTCAAGAATCCCTCTAATTTGTGACAAAGCTGGTGGTAACTCTGTAGGTCACTTTAACCCAATAGATTGCTGAATCTTAGCCAATCAGTTTAAGAGTTCGAGTCATCTATTGTACTTGCAGTATGATAGATTTTAGGAATCCACAAACATTTGCATAACTCCTGGACAACAGTGGACATAAAATGATTTCCTCTACCTGATTCTTCAGGGTCCCAAAAGTGGGGATTATGTGCATTAAGAGAGCCTTTATCATTGCCTGAACATCTGCTTTTGAAGAGGGAAAGACTAGGCCATTCAGACATCATACACACCACAACTAGACAGAAATCTCTTACCTTCCATAGGCATTAATCGTATGAAATCTAACTGCCTTCAGGTTCCTGGTCATGTTGGTCAGAGATGACTTTTTGCACCTACCTTGGACGTGGTCTTTAACGAATTTTGACAAAAAATAAAACTCTTTAATATATTGTGAATAATTTCATCTATTTGATAGGTGTAGTAAGTCTGGTGCCTTTAAAAATCCCTGTTAGATGATTTTGACAACATAACAATAAACTAATCAAGGAATTACTCCTGTGGTATAGGAATTATTTTGTTAGGTAATTTTTGTAGTCCAGTCAAATTACTTTTAGCTCCCCCCATTTCAGTCCATTTGTTCATTTCTCTTCATGAAGCTTATTTTTGAAGATGAACAAAGGTTTCAGTTATTAAAAGTGAGGCCTCTAAGTTTAGAATCTGTCATGTTTTTACAGCAGCTTTTGAAGTTATTTCAGCAAAATCATCGCCTTTAGAAATTTTGTCATTCTGCCCCGTGTGAGTTCAACAGTGGATACTGATAATCTGAGTAGGCAGTTGTAAAGCTTCTAACAAACGAGCTTTTAATTCTTCAGGAGATGTCTTAGTCCTCACTGAAGTCAACAATCCCCTATTTTCCTAAATTTGCTTTGTTGCATGACAGACACCAAACACATGTTTATCATCAGTATATATATTTGCTTTATGTTCAGAGTAAAGAATTTCAGACTCTAGTAACTGCTACTAATTTATCTTCTTTACCTAACTTAATCCCAGATAAAATACAAGCTTCCAAGATGTTATGATCAGTCACCAAAACATAGAAAGCCTTGAGTTGGCCACTTTTGTCCGAAGCATATGACCCATCAGGAAATATTAATGGAATCTGCATTTTAAAAAGGATTATCAGATAAATCAGACTGGAGCCTCATGTTTTATTACAGTTTTACAATCATGATCATCTATTCAGTTTCCTAATCTGATAAACAAGTAGCAGGTTTAGGAATTGCATCTTCCAATCATAGTATTAGGATTGTTCCTAGGCAGTCTGACAGTCTACCAACAAATGCTGGCTCTTATATTCTTGTGAGATATGTATCACCACATGTGGGATACTCAAGTACATCAAGTGACCCAATGGAAGGGCTTGAGCCTTTTCAATAAGTGTGGTGGCATCCAGATTGGTCTATAGTTTAATCCCAGCTTTAGAAGTTGAAATTCTAGTAGCACCTTTATTTTTAGTACAAAACAAATGGAAAGGGTGGCTTTAAGCCTTTTTGAAGCCAAAGTATCAGTTTTACATTACTCGAATTACTAGGAAGTCATCTACACGTTGAATAATTATAGATCTTACTGATGGGACAGATTTCTCTGTTTTCCTGTAAATGACTAGAGAAAATAGTAAGGGAGTCTCCCAAACCCTTTCAGAATTCTTTAACTTCATAAGACTTACTTATAACTCCTTCATAAGTAAATGGAAACAAGAATATAGACTCATCCACTGGAAGAAAAGCAAAAAGAAAAAAAAAGAAAAAAGGGCAATACAGATCAATGACAGTGAACAACTTTGCAGACAATGGTACTAAAGTCTGAATAGTTGCAGAGTTAGGAACTATGTAGGTTAAGGAACAGAAAATTTATTTCCTTCTCTAAGATACTATACAGATATACATAGTAGTCAACCATCTGCATCAAATTTATCTTCCTTTTTTACTAAAGTATGCAACTATTATGGGGTGAATCCACCTTCAAAATTGTGCCTCCTTTCTTTGCTGAATTTTGTTTTTTTATTTTTATTTTTAAATTTAAAAATTTTTCCTCCTAATTTTAAAATATAACGAGTTTTATTCCTTCAAATTGAGCTCTAAACAAAAGATATTGTTTTACACATGGCCATGGCTTATCCTTTTGGTAAGCTAATTTTACTGGTTTTCTATTTCAAATTAAACTAGTATCATTATTGCTAAATAATGGCCTAAAGTGATGCATCAACTTGTCTCAGCCCTGGCACATAATAACCAAATCAGGTGACTTTTTCCAAGGGAGCCCAGCAAAGCACTTCATCTGGAGCACTGATTATGATAGCTTTTATTTGCACAGCACAGTTGCTCCCCGTAGGTTTATAAGAGAGTCATGAGAACATAAGAAAACATGTTCCTCAGTCAGGGGAAAAATCTGAATGGGACCACTGAGGAAAAGGAACAATGAGAAGCCTGACATGAAATAGCAACAACTTGTATTGCTGTAGCACCCAGATGCAAAATGAGAAATTTCCAAATTAACTGCAGAATAAGGAGCACTGGTATCTACCAGAAAAAGTAAGAATAGGTTAACCTGAGAGAAAGTTATTGAAGCATGTTATTCTCTAGTTCCCACCCCTAAGATTCCCCCAATCTGAACATTTTTGAACCATTTGCCAATTATTTCCTAGCTGAAGGTTTTGTCCTTCTGGGTTCTCTTTTTTTTTTTATTAAAAAATTTTTTTTTAATGTTTATTTAGTTTTGAGAGAGAGAGCGACACAGCGTGTGAGCAGGGGAGGGTCAGAGAGAGAGAGGGAGACACCGAGAATCTGAAGCAGGCTCCAGGCTCTCAGCTGTCAGCACACAGCCTGATGCGGGGCTCGAATCCACAAACTACAAGATCATGCCCTGAGCTGAAGTTGGACACTTAACTGACTGAGCCACCCAGGGGCCCCAAGAAAGAAGTCTTTAAATGACTAATAATGAGATGCCTGGCTGGTTCATTCAGTGGAGCATGTGACACTTGACATTGGGGTTGTAAATTTCAGTGCCATTTTGGGTGTAGAGATTACTTAAAAATAAAATCTTTTTAAAAAACGACTAATATCAGCTTGTGAGAAGGCAAGTGGATTACCTGGAAGACCTGGAAAGCTTCTCAATGGGATCAGCTTCACAGGTGATCTGAATAGGAAGGGCAGGTTCTCCTTACACACGTATACCCTGGAGATATTGTGGGTTTGGTTCAGAACTCTGCAATAAAGGAAATATCACAATAAAGTGAGTCAAATAAGATCTTTGGCTTCCCAGTGCATATAAAAGTTATGTTTACAATATATTATAGTCTATTAAGTGCATGATAGCATTGTGTCTAAAAAAAAAAACATACATACCTTAGTTTTAAAATACTTTACTGCTAGAACACGCTAACCATCATCTGAGCTTTCAGTGAGTTGGAATTTCTTCTGATCACAGATCACCATAAAAAATCCAGTATTTCAAATTTTTCATTAATATGGGAATTACCAAAATGTGACACAGATACAAAGTGAGCAAATGATGCTGGAAAAATGGCACCAATAGGCTTGTTCAAAGCAGGGTTGCTGCAAGCCTTCAATTTGTAAAATACGCAGTATCTGTGAAGCACAATAAATAAAGCAAACCACAATAAAATGAGGTATGCCTATTGAGACAAAAATATAGAATTATATGGCACTTTGGTTTTTTTTCCCATGTTGATATTTATCAAGCCTAACACCATTTTATAGTTTTTCCATATGGCCAATGAAACCACTCTCTTCTGTTGCCTTCATACAGTGACCTAGTCTTTTATCCAAATTCCTGATTATTTCTTGATCCCATTTCTTTATCATACTTGCCTTCCTAGCTGCATGTTGTGTGTTCAATAAGCAACTTGTAGAGGTGGATTCCAGGGTTGGGACATGAAATAGAATCAGGCTAGGACACCAGGGATGCAAGCATGTGCCCTCAAACAGGGCAAATGATTAATTACCAGCTGGAGAAGTTGTGCCCTTGTCTTTCCTTGCAGGGAAATCTACTAGTGAAGGGAATCACCATCTAAAAGATCATTGCTGGGGCGCCTGGGAGGCTCAGTGGGTTAGGCATCCGACTCTTGGTTTCGGCTTCAGTCATGATCTCACTGATTCATGAGTTCAAGCCCTACATTGGGGTCTGCATTGACAGCATGGATCCTGCTTGGGATTTTCTCTCTCCCTCTCTCTGCCCCTCCCTTGCTCATGCTGTCTCTCAAGATAAATAAATAAACAAACATTAAAAAATTTTTTAAAAAATAAAAGACCATTGCTTCCTTCTCAGGAGTCAATTTGATGTAGGGAAAGATTAAGAGATGCAGCAGGAGTGTGTACAACAAAGAGGGCGGTTCTGTGAAAGAGAACGTGCTTTCATTTTTCATTTTTCTCTTTCATGGTTCTCAGTCTTTCTTTCTGTTTGTCAAATCACTTTCTACATTGTCCTCAGTTGACAGTCATCCAGTGAATACCACTAATTCATATGCTTGGAATGAGGTGCTTCTAAGAACCCCTGCAAATATGTTCATTTGTCCAAATCAAAGAAACCATTCCCACCACTGTAAGACCGGATTCTTCTACGTATGCCCATTCCAAATGTGACAGAGAGATATGAGCATTTTCAGAGAAAGCCCCACAGGCAACACTTCTGGCTTTCTATATTTTTCTACCATCAAAGCTAATGGTGATCCTGATGGTATTTTAGAGCTGGGATCACCAATGCTTACTCAATAAAAAAATCTTGAATTTGGAGAGGGTAGTTCATCTGGTTACTATTCTAAAACAGTGGAGAGCAAGAAAGGACACTTTTCTTAATTTAGGGTTTCTTACTTGATGGTTGTATGTTCACAAGAGTTTTAGCTGATCCACCCAATTCAGGAATTGCCAGCTGAATCCTTATTACCAAATTGTTGGGAAAATATAATTCAATATAACATTTCCTGCCAACCCAATAAAACTTCTCCATAAAGTGTAAACAAGGATGAACTAGTTTTATTATTGAATAAGCATTAAACCAGACCGCAATGTGTATCACAGGCAATCTGCTAAAGAGATTGTATTGACCAAAAAAAAAAAACAAAAAAAAAAAAACCCCACAACAACAAAAACAACCCCACAACCTCTTACCCTTTCGTATACATGCTAACCCATGTTGGTGTTCATTTTCGAAGAGATGGCTCTTTGGCCACCCAGCAGTGATGTTTCCAGGTTGCAAAACTGTAAGAGGGTTGGGTGCCTGGGTGGCCCAGTTGGTTGAGCATCTGACTTTGGGTCAGGTCATGGTCTAGTGGTTCAGCGGTTCAAGTCCTGTATTAGGGTCTGCACTGATGGTGCAGAGCCTGCTTTTGGGATTCTCTCTCCCTCTCTGTCTCTGCCCCCCACTTGCTCTCTCTTTCTCTTTCAAAATAATAAATAAACTAAAAAAAAACCTTAGAGGCTTATTTAGCTTTGAAAAACATTTACATGCATTTATTTTTTTTTTTTATTTTTTTTTTTTACAAATAGTTTATTGTCAAATTAGTTTCTACATAACACTCAGTGCTCATCCCCAAAGTGCCCTCCTCCATGCCCATCCCCCCCTCCCCCCCACATCCATCAGTCCTCAGTTTTTGTCAGCATTCAAGAGTCTCTCATGGTTTGCCTCTCTCCCTTTCCCCCACCATTTCCGCCCTTCTTCTCCCCCTTGTTCCTCCGTCAAGTTCCTCCTAATCCTCCTATACGTGCAAACATATGATATTTGTCCTTCTCTGCCTGACTTATTTCGCTCAGCATAACACCCTCAAGGTCCATCCATGTTGCTACACATGGCCAGATTTCATTGTTTCTCATTGCCATGTAGTATTCCATGGTATAGATAAACCACATCTTCTTGATCCATTCATCTGTTGATGGACACTTAGGCTCTTTCCATGTTTTAGCTATTGTGGAGAGTGCTGCTATGAACATTGGGGTACATGTGCTCCTATGCCTCAGCATTTCTGTATCCCTTGGGTAAATTCCTAGCAGTGCTATTGCTGGGTCATAAGGGAGTTCTATTGTTAGTTTCCTGAGGAACCTCCACACTGTTTTCCAGAGGGGCTGTACCAGTTTACATTCCCACCAACAGTGTAGGAGGGTGCCCGTTTCTCCACATCCTCGCCAGCATCTAGAGTTCTCTGATTTGCTCATTTTAGCCACTCTGACTGGCGTGAGGTGGTATCTCAGTGTGGTTTTGATTTGTATTTCCCTGATGAGGAGGGATGCTGAGCATCGTTTCATGTGTCTGTTGGCCATCTGGATGTCCTCTTTGGAGAAGTGTCTGTTCATGTCTTCTGCCCATTTCTTCACTGGGTTGTTTGTTTTTCGGGCGTGGAGTTTGGTGAGTTCCTTATAGATTCTGGATATTAACCCTTTATCTGATATGTCATTTGCAACTATCTTTTCCCATTCCGTTGGTTGCCTATTAATTTTCTGGGTTGTTTCCTTGGCTGTGCAGAAGCTTTTAATCTTGATGAGGTCCCAACAGTTTATTTTTGCTCTCGATTCCCTTGCTTTTGGGGATGTGTCAAGTAAGAAGTTGCTGTGGTGGAGGTCAAGGAGGCTGTTTCCTGCTTTCTCAGGAGAGGGAGAATCTTAAGCAGACTCCACACCCAGTGAGGAGCCCAATGTGGGTCCCGATCTCATGACTCTGAGATCATGACCTGAGCTGAAATCAAGAGTCAGATGCTCAACCGACTGAGCCACCCAGGCACCCCTAAGTCTTTCATTTTATATAGCTCATCAGAGCAATTCCTAGCTACAAAATTGGATACTGCCTGATTTACTTTTGCTCAAATAAACCCTTACAAAAGTTTAATATGCATCAGTTTATCTTTCTTTTAAGATTTTAATTTTTTTTTAATAATTTCTGTACCTAGTGTGGGGCCTGAACTCACAACCCTGAGATGAGTCACATGAGTCATATGCTCTTCCAACTGAGCCAGCCAGACACCCCTCCTTAGTTTATCTTTTAACACAGCAAAAGGGGCAATGCCCCATTATAAATGGTACATTAGGTCAGGGTTGGAGTAGCAAGAGGGATGGGTTTGATAGATTAGGGCTAGAACTACTTAGATACTTCTGGTTTGTATGGCTTCTAAAATCCGGGGCAGGGCTCAGCCTGCAGATAGTTTGGGTCACAGAGCCTCAGCTCCATTAAAGAAAAAGGAATTTGGGCCTAGAAACAAGATTAGAAGTTATAGAGAAATAGATTTGTGTATAAGGGCATAATTGGTTTTTTTTTTTTTTGTTTATTTGAGAAAGAGCACAAGCAAGGGAGGGGCAGAGAGATAGGGAGAGATGAGAGAGAGAATCTTAAGCACTCTTCATGCTTAGTGAGGAGCCAGACTCAGGGCTTGATCCCACAACCACGAGACCATGACCTGAGCAGAAACTAAGAGTCAGGCTCAACCACCTCAGCCACCTGGGCACCCCAAGGCATTATTGTTTCTCACAACCATATTGAAATTTACTCCTTTTAAGCCAGTTAACAAAATACATCACAAGACAAACTAAGCATGTTTAACAAAAACAACACTTTTAGGAGTAGAATGCTTTTCAGGATATTTTTCAGGAAATAATATTGCAAATGGTCACTTCTGGGTCCACTTTACCACAGTAGAAGAACAAAGTTGTTAAAGCATAGAAAGCTATGCTCAACTGAGCCACTTTTCTGCACAGTAGTAAAGTACTTGAAATCATTCCTGAGATCAAGTTTAAGACCATTTTAAGAGACAAGACTTTAAGTGTTTTAGAGCCACCCCTGTAAGAGGTCCTTTCCTGCCCCAAATAGTCAGAGCTTAATTAGAAGGTTGATAATACTTAAGTTTTTTTTCCTTCTCATATCTTCTGTTCAAAATGTTATTATCATTGGTAATACAATTTGTGTCTTGTCTGTTCTGGATGATATGGTCCAAAATGTAGGGTCTGAGAAGACAGAGCCTACACTCATGGAGGAAGGGGGGTGTGGCCCTCTGGGTACAGACCATATACTATGACTCGCTTCCCTTAGTTTTATAAGTGGAGGGCTCTTAGTTCCTTGATTTTCAGTGAATTGGGGTAAAGAGTGTAAATTACAATAGTGATGAGGGTGTGTACTTCCAAGTGAACTACCCTATTGAAATGGTATAGGTCCTGGAGGAAGATATTTCATATAAGGTAGCATCTGGGCAATAATATGTCTATGGAGAAGCCTATGGAGAAGTCATTGGTAGACCTGAAGCTTGGCTGTGAATCAAGTCAGAAGTACCTGCAACCTGGGAAGGATGTGGCATTTGATGGCTTGTTGGTGGTAGAGGTGAGAGTATGTACAGAACGTTGCTCTGAGGCATAATATAATCAGAGTTTAATACCACTGATTGACCCTGATATTCAGGATGATGGTGAGCTCATGTATAGAAACAGGAGGTGGCGGTTCTCAAGTATCTGAATTTGAGTCATTGTGAATAGGAACAGTTGTTAAGTTGTTTCCTTGTTCAAATAGAATGGTTTCCTGACTCACTGAAGGAGGATGAGGTGAAGCTGTGTACAATGAATTCTACTGGAGGAGCACAGAGATCTTCTCATGGCTGATTATATGGCTTGTGCAGTGCATGTTGGAAAGGAGGTGGTGGTATAATACTCTGCTCTGGAATACGGTTCATATTCATATGTTTGTGTGTCAACCTTATAAAACAATCAGAGATTTCATGTGGTAATGGGGCAAGATGTAGGATGAACATTTTCAAGTTATACACTGGCAGCAGGCTTTTCAGCTCTCATAACGCGGTGGATGATATGAGCCTCTAAATCTCTTTGAGACGAGTATGTTCTCTTGTATCCTTGAACAGTACTGCACATGGAAAGAGAACCTTGTGTATGTTCCTCAATTCCCTCCACAAGATTACTACAGCCTGGACACATCTGCTCGCCTTGTTTCTCATGTAAAATAGCGCAGGCATAGCCAAAAGCATGCTTGCATGGAATCATTGGCCCGTAGATTTTAATCGGTAATTTGTATTTGTCACAGAAATGAACTAGGGTATCATACTTTTCACCTAAGACGTTTATCTGAAAGTCCCCCAAAATAGCTTCATTAGATCTTGGCATATTTCCAAACAATTCGCCCTCTCCCCCACCTCCCCTTAGAGTCATGCCGTCCTTCCTGGCTATGATGGCGCCCCCTAGTGTGCTCCATGATTTGGTTGGCAAGGCGCAAGGCTGACGGAAGTTAACCCCACTGACCCTGAGAGTGCATGCGCACTGCACTACCATCTTTAGCACGTGAGGCGAGGCCGAATCGCAAGTGGGTTGCTTCAACTTGGAGCTCGTCTTATAGTACCCCCATTCCAGTAAGGGAGTCGGGCAGGAGAAAGAGCAAGTGGAGCAAGTGTTTCAGACCTGAGTTTGGTTAGGCTGTTTGTTTTATGCTTCGAGAAAAAGTAGTGCATAACTGGGAAAAGAGGCTAATCTGGAATGGGGAAGGGGTGGGGAGAAAGCCTACAGGCTCAGTAATATCTGAAGGCAGCAGCTTACCCTTAAAGGTTTGTTGGGTTTGTTTGTTTGTTGTTTTTGTTTTTGGTAATGCAAGTGCTTTCCTTTTTGAGGAGAAAGCCCACCCATTGTATGAAATGTTCAAATAGAGACTGGATAGCTTCTTGTCAAAATGCTGTAGCTATGACTTCTCAAACTTTCCTGCCTTCTTACCCCTAATCATAGAGAAAAGTAAATGTAACTGTGAGGGTGAGGGGGCAAAGTTCTAAGTACTTCTGAAAGCAAGATATTTCTTTGAATAGATGTGCTTTACCTTAAAATTATATGAAGATAACTTCTTGCTTTAGCATATGGGTTCATTTTAATAAAACTATTGCTTTTTTAAAAAATATTTTTATTTATTTCTAGGAGAGAGAGAGAGAGACAGCGTGAGAAGGGGAGGGTCAGAGAGAGAGGGAGACACAGACTCTGAAATAGGCTCCAGGCTCTGAGCTGGCAGTCAGCACAGAGCCCGACGCGGGGCTCGAACCCACGAACCGCGAGATCATGACCTAAGCGAAAGTCGGACGCTTAACCGACTAAGCCACCCAGGCGCCCCATAAAACTATTGCTTTTAATTACTTACTTAAATTACCGAAACCTCTCTCAGATCCTAAAGTCTTTGAGTGATATCCCAGGAAGCTGTGCCAGGCAGGATACATACCAAATTCTGGTACATTTGGTGTAGCTCCCCTCAGTGTTATTATGCTAGTTTATGGTACACTGCACGGAGTAACTTCTTTATTGAGTACAAGGTCACCCAGTGGGACTTAGAAATGCTTTTTATACTGAATCCTTTATAATGGTGTTTGTCTATAAGAATATTTATCTGCGAATAAAAGTTCAAAGTTAAAAGCCCTAACAAATTAGGGCAATGATTAGTCACATTATAAAATGCTTGCCCATATACCCAAATGTCTAATTTTGGTTCTTTAAATATTACATCCTTGAGGTATAATTGATATACATTTATAGAGCATTAACAACTTGGAGGAGAGACTTAAGTGAAATAAAAGAATCAAGAGTAAATAATCAGGTTACTCAAAGATGAATGTAAAGCATATGATAAATGATCATATTCGTTTATGGAAAGATAAGGCTGGATTTACTGAAATGCCATTTGTGGCCATGTTTTGGGGACTTACATCCATTGTAAAGTGAGGCTTACCCTCACTGTGATAACTTCATTCCATACTGTCCGGAAGACTTGTGCTCATTTTCATTTACGAGGCAACTTTGTAAAGGAAGCGATGAACTACTATGACCAAATATGCCAAACACATGATTAAAAAATAATTACAGGGTAGGTCAGAGCAGGAAATTGCCCTCATTAAGCAGATTATCCATCTTTGATGAAACACCAGTGTATAGTCAAAGCTGACCTTTGCCAAACAAAAAGACAAAGTCAGCAGGGATGTAGCATCAGGTCGAAAATGGGACAGAGAAAAGAAGAAACGCCATAAAAACATTTTTGATAGTCTCTATGTAGATACTGGATTGCTAAAGATTACAGCTAGATCAGAATATTTTTTGCAGTTATACTCCATGATTGATGCTGGGGGTTTGGAGAAACTCTGAAATAATGGGGAGTTGGCAGATTTTCACATTTGCTGACATACTTCATAAAAGAAAAAATATATAGCCACATGGGACATTTTATCAGAAAGAGTGAGCAATAGAAGTAGGGTTAAAAAGAATAAGGGACAAGCCCCCCTTTTAGTGTTGGAAATGATTGTGAAGCTTATAAGTGGCTAAAGAAGGAACCCTCTTTATCCATTTCATTGTGGATGAGCTCCTGAAAAGTTGCATGTAAGTAGGTACCAGTTTTCTCATCGTGACCTCTGATGACTATTTTGTCTTTAGTTAAAGTTTGTCACCTGTGGACAGGTGACACCTGTGGGTTATTGTGATCTGAGCTTTTGATCTCATGGACTCCTACAAAATATCTAATGTCATAGAAATATGTAAGTGTACAAGGGAACCTTGTGACTCAGTATATCCCCTTTCTGACTGCTTGGAATGAAGTGGTTTTCAAACCTTCTCTATAATCAGAAGGGTACCTGTACTCTGAGTGAAGTTGGAGTTGGGGAGCCCAGAGTCTTACCTCCTTAACACTGTCCAGCTTTGGCACTCCTTTTACCAGTGGAACACAGTTTGAATACCACTCCTCTAATATATATATTTATATTTGAGAGAAAGAGTTCAGGTGAGTGGGGGAGGGGCAAAGAGAGACTCTCATGCAGGCTTGGCATTGTCAGCACAGAGCCCTATGTGGGCCTTGAACACACAAACCATAAGATCATGACCTGAGCTGAACTCAAGAGTCAGACGCTCAACTGACTGAGGTGCCCCTCAAATATTTTCTTCCTTTTAAAAAAATTTATCATTTCTTTTTTAAATTGTTTATTTTTGAGAGAGAGTGAGTGAGAGAGAGAGAGAGTCTACATGCATGTGGAGGAGGGCATGGAGAATGGGAGACAGAATTTGAAGTGGGCTTTGCGCTGACAGCAGAGAGCCTGATGTGGGGCTTGAACTCATGGGCCATGAGATCATGACCTAAGCCAAAGTCAGACGCTTAACCCACTGAGCCACCCAGGGCCCCTATTTTCTTTTCTTTTCTTTTTTTTTTTTAATGTTTTATTTATTTCTGAAAGAGAGAGAGAGAGAGAGCAAGGAGGGGAGGGTCAGAGAGAGAGGGCAAAACAGAATCTGAAACAGGCTCCAGGCTCCAAGCTGGCCATCAGTACAGAGCCCAACGTGGGGCTCGAAGCCATGAACTGTGAGATCATGACCTGAGCCGAAGTCAGTGCTTAACTGACTGAGCCACCCAGGTGCTCCTCTATTTTCTAAGCTGTTATATAAAATAGATGAGCATTCATCTATCACCTGGATTTAGAAATAGAACACTGGTGTGCCTGAGTGGCTCAGTCAGTTAAACATCTGACTCTTGGTTTTGGTTCAGGTCATGATCTCATGGTTTTGTGGGCTCGAGCCCCGCATCTGGCTCTGTGCTTACAGCTCAGAGCCTGGAGCCTGCTTCAGATTCTCTGTCTCCTTCTCTCTCTGCCCCTCCCCCACTCATGCTCTGTCTCTCAAAAATAGATAAATGTTAAAAAAAATTAAAAAAAAAGAAATAGAGCACTTATCAGTGCATATGAAAACTCTGCTGCACGCCTCACTTGTTATCATCCTCACAAGAGGAAAGCACTGAATAGTGTATTCATTGTTCTCTTGGTATTTTCACTTAAAAAAATCATGCACACACACACACATACACACACACATCTTTATACAAAATAGTAGTTATTTCTGCATCTTTCTCACTTTGTAGGTATGGGATAACATTGCAACTTTCTTTATTCCCTGAACATTATATCTCTGAGTTATTTTCATGTTAATGCACATATTTTATAAGTTATCAGTACTGCATTTCATTGTCTGACTCTATTATAATTTAAACATTCTCCTATTGATGAATATTTGGTTTGTTCTTAGGGTTTGCAATTATAAGTGCTGCTTTGAAACATTCTTGTACATGTTTCTTGTACCTGTTCAAGAGTTTCTCTAGAGTATGTGTATAGGATTGAAGTACTGGATCATAGAGAATGAGCATATTCAACTTTTCCAGTGTGCATTTTAATTTATCAGTGGATTATAAAAGTTTTTGTTGCTCACCTTCACCAATACTTGTTATTAACAGACTCTTAATTTATTACAAATTTAGTGGTTGGAAAATTTATGTTTTTTATTCTTTTTTTTTAAAGTTTATTTATTTTGAGAGAGGGGGAGGGAGGGGCAGAGAGATAAGGAGAGAGAGAGAATCCCAAGGAGGCTCTGCATAGTCAGCACAGAGCCAGATGCAGGGCTCAAAATCCGGAGCTGTGAGATCATGACCTGAGCCAAAGTCAGAGTTGGATGCCTAATCGACTGAACCCCTAGATATTTTTATTTTTAGGGGCTCCTGGTGGCTCAGTCAATTGAACATTTGACTCTTGATTTTCTCAGGTAATGGTCTCACAGTTCATGGGAACTAGCACTGCGTCAGGCTCTGCACTGACAGCATGAAGCCTGCTTGGGATTCTTTCTCCCTCTCTCTCTGACCCTCCCCCACTTGTTTGTGCACCCATACTTTCTCTCTCAAAATAATAATAAAACTTTAAAAAGAAAGATTGTTTTATTTTTATTTTTAAGTAATCTCTACACCCATCATGGGGCTGGACCTCACGATCCAGAGATCAACAGTCACAAGCTCTGCCAACTGAGCCAGCAAGGTGCCCCCAAATTTATGTTTTTATGTTGTATTTTTCTGATTACAAGTGAGGTTGAGCAGTTTTTCTTTTTTTTTTTTGACATTTATAATTCCTCTTTTGTCAGATAATTGTTTGTATCATTGGACCATTATTGACAATTCATATTTTTCTTTATTGATTTGTAGGAGTTTGTTATAGATCTAATGCTAATTCTTTGCTAGTTATATGACTTGCAGTTGTCTTCTCTAACTTTGTAAGCTGCCTTTTAATTTCTTTATGGTAACTTGTGGTAAATGGAAGTTCTCATTTGTGTGAGAGTGTGTGTGTGTGTGTGTGTGTGTGTGTGGTTTTTATTTATTTACTTTCTCTCTACACCCAATGTGGGGCTTGAACTTATGACCCTGAGATCAAGAGTCACATGCTGTACTGAATGAGCCAACCAGGTGCCTCAGAAGTTCTCAATTTTGACTTATTAGGCTTATCAGTCTTATTCTTTATGATTAGTGCTTTTCTGATATGCTTAAAATGCTTTCCCTACCCTGAGATCATAAAGGATATTTACCTTTACCATTTTTGTTTTCTTTGGACTTTCAAATGGAGTCATCTTTAATTGATCTGCAATTGATTTTGTATATTGTAATGCCAGGATATGTTTTTTTTTTTCTTCCACATAAAAAGCCAGGTGGGGTGGGGGATGTCTGGGTGGCTCAGTTGGTTGAGTGTCTGACTCTTGATTTTGGCTCGGGTCATGATCTTGTGGTTCATGGGTTCAAGTCCCAAGTCGAGCTTTGTGCTGACACTGAGGAGCCTGCTTGGGATTCTCTTTCCCTCTCTCTGCTCCTCCCCCCACCCCTGTGCTGTTCTCTCTCTCAAAATAAATAAATAAAAACTTTAAAAAAGTAGTCATGTGGGGAACTTGAGTGGCTCAGTCGGGTAAGTTTCCAGCTCTTGGTTTCGGCTCAGGTCATGATTTTACAGTTTGTGAGTTCGAGCCTCCCACTGGACTCTGCACGTGTTTGGGATTTTCTCTCTCTCCCTCTCTCTCTCCACCTCCTGCATTCTCTCTCTCTCTCTGTCTCTGTCTCTCTGTCTCAAAATAAATAAATGAACTTTAAAAAAATAGTCATGTGAAACTGACTAAAGGTAACCTCATTTAAAATGGAGTTGGGAGGCCAGGAGGTGGGGCTCTCACAATTAACACTTTTAGGAAGAGGTATACCTTACATTCCTGCTAGGAAGAGTTCTATATAGTACTTTACTACTCCAGAAGCGGGAGGAAAGATTTTCTTTTGGCCTGGGAACAGCCTACCCAATGAGAAACTCTCACAACTCAGGCAATGAAAAGCTATTATACTTAAAACGGCTAGTGTAGTCCAATGGACCTTTTGTTCATAACAGCGCCTCCCAACTTATCCCCTTTCCTCTGTAAAAGAATGTTGCTTGCCTTTAGAGTACCTGGCTGGCTCAGTCTGTGGAGTATGCTGTTCTTGATCTCAGAGTCATGAGTTCAAGTTCCACATAGGGGGTAGAGATTACTTAAAGAAAATATGAACAAACATAAAAAAGAAAAAAGTTTTGCTCTCTTTTGTTCTCTGGACTTACTTATGGTTTTACCTTAGCTTGTGTGTCCTGAGTTGCAATTCTCTGCTATTCCCAAATAAAACCATTTTGCTGGTAAAATAACTGACAGTTTTATGTTTTAAGGTTAACAGTCAGTTATCCTAGAGCAATTTATTAAATAATGCATTCTTTCCCTTCTAATTTTCAATGGATAACTCTGTCATATGTCAGATTTTCATATATATAAAAGTCTCTTTCTGGATTCTATATTCTATTCCACTGGTCTATTTTCTTATTTCATCATAATTACTGTGGCTTTATAAAGTTTTAGTGTTTTTCAGAGGGGAGCAATTCTCCCCAAAATACTTTCCAGGATCACCTTGGCCTATTCTTGGCCATTTGCTTTGTCAAGATATTTTAGGTTGTATGGTATTAGATGCATGAAGGAGTTCTTTTGAAGTCAGCTATTTTCAAAGACGAGAAGAGCTGCTGCCTAAATTTACTGGTGTCACTGTTGGTACTCTGGGAGATGAGGTACAGGGTTAACATAATTTTTGTTTCCTTTTAGGTATTTCTTTTTTCTTTTTATGTTTTTATTTAAGTTCTAGTTAGTTAACATATAGTGTAATATCAGTTTCAGGAATAGAATTTAGTGATTCGTCACTTACATATAACACCCAGTGTGTTTCTTTTACTTTTAAAACTAACTGCTTTGGGATATTACTGTTTCTTTGGATGGGCAGTATAGCACTGTGATAAAAAGCATGGCCTCTGCTGACAGGCATACTTCCGGTTCAATTTTTGTTCTGCCTCTTATTACCTCTGTGACCTTAGGCATATTACTTAATTTTTCTGAGACTTACTATTTTCTTTTCAAACTCTAAATGGTAATGGTAAGGGGCGCTTGGGTGGCTCAGTCAGCTAAGCATTCGACCTTAGCTCAGGTCATGATCTCACCGTTTGTGGTTTTGAGCTTTGGGCTCTGTGCTGACAGCTCAGAGCCTGGAGCCTGCTTCGGATTCTGTGTCTCCCTCTCTCTCTGCCCCTCCCCCACTCACTCTCTGTCTCTCTGCCTCTCTCACTCTCTCAAAAATAAATAAACATTAAAAATTTTTTTAAAATAAATGGTGATGGTAATAATAATAATAAAAAAATAACATAATTATTATTTACCTAATGTGTTAGTTTTTTTATTGCTGCATTGCAAATTGCCACAAGTTTACTGCCTTAAAACAACACAAATTTATTATCATACAGTTTGTGGGTCAGAAGTCTGATGAGGCTCTCACTAGACTAAAATCAAGCTTTCAGCAGGCCTATGCTCCTTCTTGGAGGCTTTCGGGGAGATTCTGTTTCCTTGCGTTTTCAGATTGTTGGCAGAATTCAGTTCCTTGCAGCTGTTGGCCCAAGATCCCTGTTTGCTTGTTGGCTGTTAGCTAAGGGCCAATCTCAGCTTAGGTCACCTGCACTGTTTGGCTCATGACTCCTTTCCTCCATCTTCAAAGTCAACAATGGTGGGTTGATGCCTTCTCTTCAAGTCTTTCTTGCCTCTTTTTCCATCATATCACTCTTTGTCTGTCTGTGTGTTTGTCTTCCTCTTTTCTCTCCTTACTCCAGGTTCGAAAAGTTTACTACTTTTAAGGGCTCATATGATTATATTTTACCCACTCAGATGATCCAGGATAACCTCCCCATTTCAAGGCCCTTAATTTTAATCAATTCTGCACATGGCTCTTTGCCATGCAAAGTAACATATTCATAGGTCCTGAGGATTCAGATGTGGACATCTTTTGGGTGGGAGGGAAGACTACATTATTATGCTCTTTTGTCTACCACACCTGATTCTTGTGAGGAGTGCAGGAGCTAATGTATGTAGACAACTCAATATAGATTTGACATGTAGTAAACACTCAATAAGTATTCATTAATATTTAGACTGTCTATTACTGGCAAAATGGGTTTTCCCCTTTACTATTTTTTGTTTGTTTTTGTTTTGTGGTATATTTATGTGAACTTCTCATATAATCTCTCTATAAAAAGCTATGTAGGAAACCTGGGTGGCTCAGTCGGTTAAGCATCTGACTCTTGGTTTCAGCTCAGGTCGTGATCTCAGGGTTTCTTGTAAGTTCGGGCCCCACGTCGGGCTCTAAGCTGACAGTGTGGAGGCTGCTTGGGATTCTCTGTCTCCCTCTCTGTCTGCCTCTCCCCACTTGCACTTGTCTCTCTCAAAATAATTAAGCTTAAAAAAAACTATGTAATATTTCAAGCATACAGACTTACATAATTTTTTTTAATATTTATTTGTTTTTGAGAGAGACAGAGATGGAGACAGAGAATGAGGGGGTGGGGAGGGCCAGAGAGAGAGGGAGACACAGAATCCAAAGCAGGCTCTAGGCTCTGAGCTGTCAGCACAGCTGCGGGGCTCAAACCTATGAACTGTGAGAACAGGACCTGAGCCGAAGTCAGACACTTAACTGACTGAGCCACCCAGGCATCCCAGACTTACATAATTTTTGACAAAATTGGTACCCTACATAGCTGCAGTCATTTAAATTGTGCTTCCACCAAAAAAAAAAAAAAATCAAGTCCTAATTCCTGGTGCCTGTGAGTGTGACTTTATTTGGAATAGGGGCTTAATAGTTACAATTCAATTACATTGATGCCCCACTGCTTTAGGGTGGGCCTCATATCCAGTGACTGTTATCTTCATAAAGGAAAGGAGAGGGTGATTTTGACACAGAGTCACAGTAGAGAAACACAAGGGGAAAAGGCCATATGATAATAGAGGCAGAGAGTGGAGTGAAGCAGCCAAGGATGGCTGGAAACCACCAGAAGCTAGGAAGAGGCCAGGAAGGATTCTTCCCTCGAGCCTTCAGAAGGAGCATGGCCTTGATTTTGGATATCTAGCTTCCAGCGCTGTGAGGGAATGAATTTCTGTTTTTGTAAGCCACCTAGTTTATGGTATTTTGTTATGGCGGTTTAGGAGGCTGGCTAATCCAACAGCTTATCATGTTTTCTCAAATTGGTTTTTATTTGAAGTCACATATTAAACATCGTCTTGTTTATTTTCAGTATATAAGATACCTACCTTCAAATATATGCCCCAAGATACAGGCATACTGTAAGAAAGACTTGTTTGCTGGAGCCCTTAATACTAGAATTAAGATCCTTTAGTAGAAGTTTTCAGGAAACTGACTTTTTTAATTCAGTATATAAAAGAGAGCTTTCAGTTACAATAAAAGCATAGTAATAAGAGCTGTCCTAAAAGTCAGACTCTAGACCTTTGGTTGAGGTAGTAGAACTACTTTTTATATGAATGTTTAAGATAAAAATTCATTTTAAAGAGTTAGATATTGTCATGGTAAACCAGGAAGAAAATTGTTTACATTGTAATAGAAAAGTCTGAACTGGTATTTGCTTACTTAGATGTATATAAGAAAAATACAAAAAGCTCTTACTAACATTTTCTGCAGAAAATTCAAACAATTGGTTGATCAGGAACAAAATTTAGTCAATTGATTATCTAGTCTATAAGACTACCTCTTAATCAATTGATAGAAAAATTTTTGGAGGCACCTGGGTAGCTCAGTCGGTTGAGCATCGACTCTTGGTTTAGGCTTAGGTCATGATCTCGCGGTTCATGAGTTCAAGCCATGTGTCTGGCTCTGTGCTGACAGAGTGGAGCCTGCTTGGTATTCTCTTTTTTTCTTCTCTCCTGCCCCTCTCCAGTTCGCTTGTTCTCTCTCAAAATAAATTAATAAACTTAAAAAAAAATTTTTTTTAAAAAGAGAGTGAATCCTCTCATATTCATTAAGGGCTCCCTGTGTGATCTAAGAGGTATAGATGATGCCATCACTGCCCTAGTTGATTTTATACTGTTGCTGGGTTATGTAGCAGACAGGTGCTGGGTGCATTTCCAGGGTCCATTCTCTTCCTCATAATATTCACCTTTGCCTCATGATATCCTTCCCATTCCCTCACAAGCCACTTGCTTCAGGCTACCCAATCAGGGTGAATTTTAGTGCTTTTCTTTGGAATGCTGGTAAGAAGTTCTGTGTATCCCTCTGGATATTAATAAAAAAAAATATGGTCTTGAATATGGCTGGCAGCTATGTTATCACCAGGATAGAATCCAGTTTTAGGATAAAGCTTACACTGAGGATGGCAAAACAGAAAGATGTAATGAAATTGAGTCCTCAAAGGTATTCACTGAATTACTGGATTAAATATATATCTGGACAATTTAGTTAAGTGAGAAAATAAATCCTCTTTTTGTTTAAAGCTAGTTTGCATTGTTTTTTGTGGGTTTATTTTTCTAGCATAAAGTCTTATCTAATATGTTCATAAATCAACAGAAAAATGGTCAATGACAGTATATAATCAAGTGCTAGATACACTGAATACAAACCACCAGCAGCGTTAGCATTACTGGAGAACTTGATAGAAATGCACAGTTTCAGTCCCTGGCCCCAGACTTACTGGCCTGGTGTGTCTGTGGGTGGCTTCCAGTAACCTGTATTTTAACATGACCTGCAGAGGATTCTGATGCTGACTGAAGTTTGAGAAACTGTACCCTCGAAGCTGAGAACAGAAAGGAAGACTTCACAGGGAAGGTGAGACGAACTAAATTCAAGAGCAAGATGGACTTTGGAAAAGAAGACTCATGAACCAGAACGAATAAAGACACCGAGGTAGGAATGGATCTTAATCAATGGGGCATTATCTAAGTGATTGTGACTCATAAAATAGTAAAGGATTAAAATTGCAGGATCTTAGGGTATCCGAGAGTTGGCAGCTGAGACTGAGTTTTTATTTTTTGTCCTGTTACTCTCATTTCTCCTGAACTCATTGAAAGCCTGAACCACAGAATGCAATATTGGTATTCTCCATTGTAGGCTATATATGTTGAAATCAACCTGTTTGTCATCTGGCCATAGAATATTAAGAGCATTAAGTCACAGGAGGAGAATGGTCTGGTCCTATTTGTATTTGTGTCAGGTAGACAAAGAAACCTCCTTCCTAGACTTCAAAATTTGAAGGGAGTTACTTTTATCTTCTTGTCAAAATCTGACACTAGTAGGTCCATACCAGCAGTGAGAATTTAACCTGCCGTGGCCTTCTGAGATACTGAGTGGAATTCCTTGTCTTCCTTCTCCTTTCTTTCCATATTTTGTTGGAGAAGTTTCCACCTTAAATATTGATGTCACAGCCAAGGTTGTACATCACCCGCCCACACTGCCTGCTCTATTTGATAATGTGTGCTTGGATGGAACTGTTTACATTCTACCCTTTTCCCTAAAGCGCTATAAGCCATGCATAATGATGCGGCCTGTGGAATTATGGAATGGGAACTGACTTTGGCTCAGAGAGAATGCTGGAAAATGAGAGACAAGCATTTTCAAGCTAACATGCTATTGACTACACAAAATCAAACACGAGACCTTAAAGTCTAACTCTTTTCCAAACTTGTCTAGATCAGAGTTTATGGTGGTAGTGGGTAGGTGTGTAAGTGACCGTGGGGTTGAGGGAGGAGAGGAAGGGTTTTATTTTAACCTAAAGATGCAAATAACTTTTCCTTATTGATAGCCAGCTTTTTTGCTAAGGAGTGCCAGAACAGTGAATAAGCATTTCTAAAGCAGAGGCACTGCTCAGTGTATTTAGTCATTATTTAATTAGTCTCGATAATGGGGCTTCATTTTAGAGAGAATTTAATTTAATGGTCTTGATATTGAATGACCTTGGTATGGCAAAGACACTTGTCTCTGTGTGTGTGTGTGTGTGTGTGTGTGTATGTGTGTGTGTAAAATGCAAATAATGGAAGTGGCTTTGGAATTGGGCCAAAAACTCCTTAGCTAAGTAAAGTAAAGTAACCAGGCTAAGGTTACTTTAAATCTGCTTGCTTTGCAGGTCAGATTGAAGGATGCCTGAGACAAGCAATAAATTCTTCCCCTCCGCCACTTAGGGAGGACAAATCAGCCGGTGAATCACCTCTTGTTTGTTCAGATAGACTGACCCATCATTTGACTTGCTTTGAGGGTCCAAAGTTTAATTTTTTTCCTTTCTTGGGGGAGAAGGGAGTGACTGTGGGAAGTGAGTGTTCAAATCATGGGCCACTAGTGAGTTACAAGCGTTAGAGAAGTCAGTCATTTTGACCTCACTGCTTGTAGGATCCACTTGGAGCTATGCTAGCTTATTCTCTGGTGGGGACAGTTTCTGCAGGCAGATGGGTTTCCATGGGCAGGGGTGGGTGGAGACTTGGATTTCTAATGCTTACTTTGGGAAAGGTGGTGCTTTGATAACCTTCACACAGGACTGATAATTGTTGCAAGTTGTCCCGTTTCTTCTATCTTTGGGCTGTGAGGCTGTGGCTGTTATGAAGATGAATATGTATATTGCTTCCCTTCCTTCCTCTGGAGGTTTCGAGCTCTGGTATGTTTCTAATGGACCCTTTTAAATGCTGTACTTCTAGGTTCATTTTCAATCATGAAATGCATTGCTGGCCTTCAGTGTGAGTTGTTTGAAGCTAAAGGAAGATATATAGTCTGACAAACCCTGCTGTGCCTTTTGTTGAAGTATTTAACAACAGATAAGGCCCTGTTGCAGCCAACATACTCCGGAGACAATGGACAGGTATGTATTGCACATCTAAGTATTAGACATGGCAGGATAAAAAGCAAGATAAGATAATAAGATAATAATAAGATAATAACCAAGATAAAAACCAAGATGTTAAACATCTCGATTAGGTCTGCATGCAGCTGGTTTAATGACTTTGTTATTTTGGGGGAGGAAAAATTACTTCTAGTCTCTCAAGAGTCTACTGGCTGGTCTAAGAATCAAGTTGACATGAAAACAGATAAACAGGAGGAAATCAGATTTAATTTGATAGCTCCTAGAAATCCACATAAACATGAGATAGCCACATTCTTAAGACAGTCAGACAAAATGAGGTATGTGTCGTCCTGAACTAAGGAGAAGGGGATAGTGTTCTAGGGCTTCAAATGGAAGGAAAGCCATTCAAAGGAAGACGGAAAAAGTGGAAATATTTGGTAAACAAATGATTGCCGGACCACAGAGAAGCGATGGGACATAAGAGAAGAATTTTAACAAACAAGTTTTGTTAGGTGCCTGTATGTCTCCAACCCCTATTTCATGTTAAAATTTCTTTCTTTCCTTTTTTTTTTTTTTTAGTGTGTGTTTATTTTTCAGAGGGAGAGAGAGAGAGAGAGAGAGAGAGTGAGCGCATGAGTAGGAGAGGGTCACAGAGAGAGGGAGACACAGAATCCAAAGCAGGCTCCGGGCTCTGAGCTGTCAGCACAGAGCCCAACACGGGGCTTGAACCCACGAACTGCCAGATCATGGCCTGAGCCGAAGTTGGACGCTTAACCGACTGAGCCACCCAGGCACCCCTCACGTTATAACTGTATGGTGACTGCTGTCTTCCTGGAATAGCTTATCCACCCAGATTCTTTTAGGCAGTTATGGAGAGGTCACAATTTCTTTCTGAGTCTTTTAGGCTTTGATTGTTTTCAGCTCAAAATAATCTACATGCCAAGTGGCACATCTTAAAGTGACTCTTTCTAAACCCCTACATTATTGTTTTTTTCATGAAATTTACTGTTTTTTTTCTTTTTGTTTCTCTTTTGGTTAGTATGAAATACTCTTAGACTGCAGTTCTGCCTCTATATTTAACAGTGTGCCTTTGGGTAAGTTTTACCCTCTTAGTTAACTCAACTGTAAAGTGGAGGTACCACTTGATCTTCCTTACTCATAGTGTCGCTCACAATCTCAGTTTAAGTCTAAGGTAGCGTTACCCCACTAATTGGACATGTCTGGGTACATCAAGAAGGACTATGAGATAGATTTTTCAGGAGTCATTTGTTATAAAGGGCCATAGAGTCTCTTGGAAAAGAACTAAGCAAAAAAGACTTCAGGCACACGAACTTGCCACGGGAGTACTACTGGGAAACCACAGTAAAGAGATAGCAGTGTCTTGATAATAAGAGCCCAAAGCAAAATGAGAATTGGAGCATTTCAGTCTAAGCAACAGATCAGAACAGCCAGTATTAGAAGTTTAGGGAAACGTAGGAGATGAAAACTACCTTTAGGAAGAATAAGCGAAGAGTTGTGGCCAGAGAGACAATGACAGGCATTGCAAGACTGGGTTCCAGGGTCCTTCTAATGATTAGGAGAGAGGTAGTGTTTATTACTATTCCTGGACTGGGAGGTTTAGTCTTAGTCATGGATGGTACTCTAGTTTCCCATTTTCTCTTCAGTAATTCAGAGACTTTGATATGAAAAAGACCTTGATATGAAACTGATAGATGTGCACAAGTTCCTAAGGTAAACAGGCATCTGTTAGTTTACTCCTTTCCCAGAAGTTGTGTTTAGGGTATAGGGACAGAATGGTGACTGACTGGCTAATCAGGGCTCATTGGTTATGGGCAGAGACAAATGGAGCCAACAGGGAATCTATTTATTTGTTTATTTATTTTTGACATTTTATTTTATTTATTTTTTTCATATTTGGGGGAATCCACTTATACTTAGCTCTCCTCTGTACTGTGTTCTTTTTATTTTTTTATTTTTTAAAATATATTTTTCTTAGAGCATGTTTTTTTAAAAGTGTGTTTATTTTTTAAAAATAATCTCTCTACCCAACACAGGACTTGAACCCACGACCCTGAGATCAAGAGTCAAATGGCTCTTGTGACTGTGCCAGCCAGGTGCCAGGTGCCAGGTGCCCCCTGTGATTTTTTTTTCCTTTTCATTTCCAACCCTTTAGTGGAGGTCTGTTAGTGACCTCCTCACACCCACTGTGTTCCTTATAGAAGCATGCATGTGAGCAAGGAACTCACTGGTGATCCACAGGCTGAGATGTGCCGGAGTCCTGCTCTGGCTGGGTCCAGGGGTCCCTGAGGGATGGACCGTGTCAGCAAGAGTGAGAGAGCCACAAGAATCTTTCTGATCCCCAGGCAGGCATCTCTGCTCTGACTGGGGCTCAACTTTATTTTATAATTAAGTGTTTGGGGGATGGCACAGAAGTGGCATTTGCCTTAGACAATGATTTCTGCTAACAAATTTCTTTGATATGTAAGAATTTCCCAGAACAGGGGCACCTGGGTGGCTCAGTCCGTTAAGCGTCCGACTTTGGCTCAGGTCATGATCTCACGTTTCGTGGGTTCGAGCCCTACGTCGGGCTCTGTGCTGACAGCTGGCTCAGAGCCTGGAGCCTGTTTCAGATTCTGTGTCTCCCTCTCCCTCTGACCTTCCCTTGCTCACACTGTCTCTTTCTCTCTCTCTCAGAAATATATAAAAAACATTTAAAAAAATTAAAAAAAAATTCCCAGAACATAGATTTGTAGAAGACTCATGCATAACCTTTATCAATTGTGATTGAGGTAGGTGATTTAGATGCTTATCCTATGGGGAAGGAAGGTATCTTTAGCATACAATGCAATGTTTTTAGCATAGCAAAGGCAAAGTTAGTTCTTTGTGAGCAGGGGGTCAATCGCCTTTTTGCTTAAAGGGAAGTATTAAGAAAAACAGGTTTTTCAGGAAATAAAATGTTTGTTCCCATAATCACAAAAGAAGAAGTTCCTCCAATAGGTTCTTTCACAAGGTGCAAACAGCATATCAAGGCCAGAATAAGTCACTCCAAATACCAATCAACAAGGTGCCTTGGGGGTTAGTGCTCAAATAGAAACAATTGAGTGGGAGTGGATATGGTCGCCATCTGACCATAAGAGTCCATGCAACGTACCTTAACCTCACAAGGAGTTATTTCTCAACTTACGAGTTCAGAAATGGCTCCCAACAGAGATGTGAGGTCGTTGAATCAGAATGACCTAAGAGAGGGGCCCCTAGGTGGCTAAGTTGTTAAGCTTCCAACGCTTGATTTCGCCTCAGGTCATGATCTCACAGTTCTTGAGATTGAGCCTCAGGTCAAGCCCTGTGTTGGCCTCTCCATGACAGCATGGAGCCTGCTTGGGATTCTCTCTCTCCCTCTCCCTTTGCCCCTCCCCTGCTTGCACACACACGCGTGCTCTCTCTCTCTCTCTTTCAAAATAAATAAATAAACTTTAAAAAAATTAAAAAAAAAAAGATGCCTAGGTGGCTCAGTTAGTTGAGTGTCCGACTCTTAGTTTCGGCTCAGGTCATGATCTCACAGTTTCATGTGTTCAAGCCCCTGCATCGGGCTCTGCACTGACAGTGCAGAACTTGCATGGGATTCTCTGTCTCTCCCTCTCTCTGCCCCTCCCTGACTCATGCTGTCTCTCTCTCAAAACAAAAAACAAAAAATAAAAAAACAAAAAACCCCGAGAATGACCTATGAGAATGTAGTGGTGAGGTCTGGTGATTTTACTTTAGCCTGGTTTTGTGGTGGGGCTAGGAAGTTGACCTAATCCGCAAGGGGTCCTGAGTGTGGCATATGCCACATGGATGGGAGCCTCTCTGTGGCAAGGAAGTCAGCTTTTGCTTTTAAGATAACTGAGGTACCTGAGAACAGGCTTCTGCTTCCCACAGGAAGATGAGTATGAGGAGGCAGGTAGGTATTAACCTGATTGGAGAGGAGGGTATAGAAAGTTTGACCACACATCACAGTCTGCCAGGGATAAACTCAATATGTGCCTATAGTTCTAGTATAATTGTTAAGAGAACCTTTTTTTCACTCTTCAGTTCTTCTGGTTTGAAAGGTAAATTATATGGCAAGGAGCTCTGGCGAGGTTTTCCTGTCCTATTGAATTCCTCAGCTGCTCTGCTGGCTGGCCCTGCAACTGGCCATTACTGCACTTTTCCTGAGGCATCTGAAAGTCTCCTCTGTTCCTCTTCCATTAGGCCCTTCTTCCATCTGCTCCCCTATCCCTCTCCCTTTTCGCATCCTGGGCTCATGAGAAATTCTTTGTTTGTGGCTCTTTTTTGACCTTGGGGATGATGTAGCCTGAGTCTGCCTTGTACCAAGCTGCAGTGACCCTGGTGCTGGATTCATTTTTGTCCTTTTGCCATTTTTGAATTTGATGGCAAATGTGCAAACACGAGGAATTGCCTCTGTTCCACTGGGGAGTTAGTCTTGCACTTCAGTTACATATTGTCTCTAAAGTCAAGGCTTGGTGAAATTCAGTACTGACCACCTGCTACCGTGGTCCTGGCCTCAGGGATGGTTAACCCTGAGCATTTTTTCCTCCTCAAAACAGTGTGTACCACTATCCCGGAAGGAAATGTAGAAAAATAAAAATAGAAAATAAAAGTTACTTGGAGAACATTTGCTTTTGAGGACTTCACATCATTCAGTTTTTATATCTCTAGGGTTTGAAGACAGTTAAACACACGAGAAATTTTATAGGTTTATCAGGGCACTGATGTCATCTGGGGAAACGTACTTCACTTATGCATCATGTATGAAAAACAGAATCAGACACAAATCACAGAGAAATGTAGTTAATGTTTTATGAGTTCATAAATCTGGAGCTGTGACTAACACTGGGACCTCCAATGGAAACCTCCAGCCTTATAATTCAGCAGCTCCAAGGATTAATTTCATCACACAGAGCTTGGGCCGGGAGCTAAAATACATCCACATGCAAATCTAGGCCATGGAGGATACCTGAATGCATTTCTGCATGGAGATTTGAGAATGTGCATTGGTGAAATAACCTCGGAAACCTTTTGAGTTGTCACTTAGTAGTTGCACATAAAGTGTGTGGTATCCAGTTCCATAAACATTCATTTAAATCAATCTTCAGTGTTTAATTATAGGAGAACTAGTCCTGTAAAATTTAATTGTGATTGAGTCATTATCTCATGTGATTATGTAAACTGGTGTCCCTATTTTATAGATGAGCAAATTGAGGTCAAACCATGTTAAACTGCTTAAGGTCACGAAGACATGAAGTTGTAGAATTGGGCTTTCTGATCCCATGGCCATTTCTTCTCCTTAACATCACCCTATGTATAACAAGGGTTCCACAAAACTCATCCATCTTTACTTGCTGCTGTACACATATGAGCTTCATCGATAGTGACAGACACACCTAGCAAGATACAGGGCTGTGGATGCTTGTGGGAGGGTGACCCCATGTAATACATGTTGTGTTCAGTAGGAAAGAATTTGGTTAGAGTTGGAGCTTCCTGTCAACTACACATCAGCACTCGGGGAAAAGTTAGGCTCCTGTTTTCTATCTAATGGTCTGGTTTTCACAACCACAGTGGATTTCTGGCAGCCAAGGCTGAACTTATGTGGATGCAGACTTGACCACCCTTGTGGTGTGTGTGAGTTAAAGGGATTAGGGAGCCTGGCTTCTCCTCAAAAGCAGTAGAGGTTTATTATTATTATTATTTTTAGTGTTTATTTATTTTTGAGAGAGCACAAGCCGGGGAGGGTTCGGAGAGAGGGAGACAGAGGATCTGAAGTTGGACTCTGTGCTGACAGCAGTGAGCCCGATGTGGGGCTCAAACTTATGAACCAGGAAATCATGATCTGAACCAAAGTCGGATGCTCAACTGACTGAGCCACCCAAGTGCCCCAGAGGTTTATTCTTAATTTTATTTATTTCTACTGAGATTTTTTTTAACCTTTAATTTTAAGATAATTCTGGACCATAGGAAGTTATAAAAATAGTAGAGTCCCATATACTCTTCACTCTTTCTCTGAAGTTAGTATCTTACATATAGTGGCAATATCAAAACCAGGAACTTGGCATTGGTAAAATAATGTTAGACTACAAGACTTACTCAAAAATTTTGAAGATTATATTTTTAATTTATTTTGAGAGAGAGAGAGCAAGCAGGGGAGGAGCAGAGAGAGGGGACAGAATATCAAGCAGGGTCTGTGCTGCGAGCTCAGAGCCTGATGTGGGGGCTCGAACCCACAGATCCTGAGATCATGACCTGAGCCGAAGTCAAGAGTTGGATGCTTAACTGACTTGAACATCCCAGGCTCCCCAAGCCTTATTCAAATTTTGCTAGTTTTTACCTACATATGCATGCACATGTGTGTGTGTGTGTGTGTGTGTGTGTGTGTGTGTGTACTTTGTCATTTTATCTCTAGGTTGTTCTTTTAGTTTATGGCTCTCATCCCTATTGCAGTACAGACTCCACCACCTTGGAGAGATGGTGTGTTGTGACAGAAAGAACAAGGGCTTTGGAACCTGACAAGCTTGAGTATAAATCCTAATGCTGCTATTTTTTAGCTATATGAATGTGATTTTGGGCAAATCATTTAATCTCTCTGGGCCTCAGTTTTCCCCTCTGTGAAACAGAGATAATGGTTCCTAATTCACATTTAATAATGGGTACATATACAAATACATACATACGTATGTACATATACCCATAAACAGGACAACATTTGTAAAGTGCTTGACCCAGCAAACATGCAAATATTTCCCTTCCTCATTTTTTCTTCCGTGAGTGAGGTAGCACTTTTAGGCTATTTTCAGTTCTGTATACTGGAGTCTTTCCTGAGAAGAGCAGGTTTAAATGGGAAGAGGTAAGAAATGCATGAAAGTATTGTGAGTAGTGGCACCAATGAAAGATTTCACCAATTTTCTTTTTTTTTTTTTAATTTTTTTTAATGTTTTATTTATTTCTAGGAGAGAGAGAGAGAGAGAGAGACAGCGTGAGCAGGAGAGGGTCAGAGAGAGAAGGAGTCACAGACTCTGAAACAGGCTCCAGGCTCTGAGCTGACAGCACAGAGCCTGACGCAGGGCTCGAACCCATGAACCGCGAGATCATGACCCAAGCGAAAGTTGGACGCTTAACCGACTAAGCCACCCAGGCGCCCCAAGATTTCACCAATTTTCTAATTTTACCTGGTGCCATTCCTGTTCTAGGTGTTCTGTGCATTGTTCCTCTAGAACATGAATGTTTGTAATATACCTACCCCTGTACTTTTGCATCTGCCATAAATTAATAATCTAAAAATATATTTTTAAAATATTTATTTATTTTGAAAGAGAACGTGTGCTCAAGTAAGGGAGGGGCAGAGAGAGAGAGAGAGAGAGAGAGAGAGAGAGAGAGAATCCCAAGCAGGCTCTGTGCTGTCAGTGCCAAGCCCCACACGGGGCTTGATCTCCTGAACCATGAGATCATGACTTGAGCTTAAATCAAAAGATGGACGCTTAACTGACTGAGCCACCCAGGCAACCCAGTAATCTAAAATATTTAATAAACATCATAATCATCATTTCATTTCTGTCTTATCCAGAAAATTCTATCATTAACCATTTTACCATGAACTCAAGTCACTGTGCTGTCTTGAGGGGAAGTCTTGAGGGATTGGTGATATAAAAGTCATAGTTTTCTATAGATTTGACTATTAAACAATTAGTCACTAAAGGATGTGGAGGTTAGCCTGGATGTACAATAAGGGTGCGAATGTTGTGTTTTTCTTCAGTGGAGGGGGTGACCACAAAGATGGAGCAAACTCTTAAGACTGGGAACCTGATTTTTTTTTATATGAAAGGAGAGGAGGGATGCTACTGATTTTTAAAAAAATACGTAAGGTTTGATTCCTTTCATTTATGTTTTTAAAAATTAATCTTATTGGGGTGCCTGGGTGGCTCCGTTGGTTAAATGTCTATCTCTTGTATTCCCCTGAGGTCATGATCTCACAGTTTGTGAGATTGAGCCCTGGGTCAGACTCTGTGCTGACAGCATTGAGCCTGCTTAGGATACTCTCTCTCTCTCTCTCTCTCTCTCTTTCTCTGTCTGTCTTTCTGTCTCTCTCTCTTTGTCTTTCTGTCTCTCTCTCTTTCTCTGTCTCTTTCTCTGCCCCTCCCTCATCCTCTCAAAATAAATAAATAAACTTAAAAAATAAAAGTCAGGATTTATTAACCTTTTCAAAGAACTGGTATTTGCTTTTGTTGATTCTTTTTATATTTTTTTTCTGTTTCCATTGACATTTGTATTTTATTTTACTTCTGCTTGCATTGGATTTAATTTTTTTCTAGTCTTAAGAAAATTTTTTTATGTTTATTTATTTTTGAGAGAGAGAGAGAGAGAGAGGATGAGCAGAGGAGGGGCAGAGAGAGGGAGACACAGAATCCAAAGCAGGCTTCAGGCTCTAAGGTGTCAGCACACAGCCCAACGCAGGGCTTGAACTCACAAACCGCAAGATCATGATCTGAGCTAAAGTCTGACGCTTAAATGACTGAGCCATTCAGGCGCCCCTTTTTTCTAGTCTTACGGTGAAGTTTACATCATTGATTTAATTTTCTTCTCTAATTATAATCATTCAAAGCTATAAATTTCACCTAAACATGCTTTAGCTGCATCCCGCACATTTTGATATGTGTGTTTTTGTTTAAGGAGTTATTTAGAAGTTTGTTGTTTAATACCCAAATATTTTAGGATTTCCCTGATTTTGAGTCTGTGTGTTGTTAGTTCTATGTTAGTACCTTTTCAGTCAGAAAAGATACTATAAATAATTTCAATGGCTTTTAAAAAATGGAGGATTAATTTTTGATCCAGAATATAGCCTAATTTGATAAATGTTCCCCATGCAGCTTTGTGTTTGTTGAGTGGAGTGTTCAGGGGTGAGCAAATTTTCAATTTTAAAAGATAATACCTAATTGTTTTCTAAAGCAGTTTTTTTTTAGGGACACCTGGGTGGCTCAAATGTTGGTTGGTTAAGTGTCTGACTCTTAATTTTGGCTCAGGTTATGATCTCGTGGTTTGTGAGATTGAGCCCCATATCGAGCTCTGTGCTGATGGCCTGGAGCCTGCTTGGGATTCTCTCTTTCCCTCTCTCTCTGCCCCTTTCTGCACTTTCTCTTTCAAAAATAAACAAATAAACTTAAAAAAAATAAAGTGTGTTTTTGATTTTACATTTCCATCACAGTAGATGAAAGTTCCTATTCATCTGCATCTTTGCCAACAAGTGGAGCTGTCAGACTTCTCAAGTCTTGCTTATTTTGAGTGTTTAAAATAGTATCTCATTGTGGTCTTAATTTACATTTCCCTGCTTCCTAAAGGAGCTAAGAATCTTTTCTGCTGGTTACTCAAAACTTATGTTTCCTTTTCTGTGAAATGCTTGTTCATGAGCTTTCATCTTGATTTGCAGGAGTTCTGTATATTTTATGGATACTATTTCTTTATGTAATATGTGATGCGCATACATTCTTTCGTTGTCCCACTTTCCTTATGGTGTCTTTTAATGAAGAGAAATTCTTAATTTTAATTTCCAATTTATTGAATCTTATTTTTATGATTAGTACTTTTCCCCCTAATATTAGCACAAGTTTTTAATGGACTGCTTAATATAACTCTAAGTTTAATGCATTTTGGTGGTTTACTTAGACCAATGATTCTTTTTTTTTTAAGCTTGAGGGGTGTATAGCATGATGGTTTGATTTACATATATGGGGAAATGATGATCACAGTAAGTTTTGTTAATATCCATTATCTCAGGTAGCTACAATAAAAAATAAATAAGTGAAAAAAGTTCTTTTTGTGATGAGAAGTTTTAGGATCTACTTTCTCAGCATTTCTCCTATATACCATATAGCAGTGTTAACTACAGTCATCATGGTGTGTATGATGTCCCTAGTATTTATTTATCTTATAACTGCAAATTTGTACCTATTGTCCACCTTCCTCCAATCTCCCCCATACCCCCAGATTATGGTTAAGTACTTTTTGTGTGGTAAAGTACCTTTTCTTAACTTGAGCATAAAAGTATTCTATAATGAAGCTGATTTTTTTCTATTGGAACTGATTGCTCTGTCTGGTATGCATTAGATTCAATGTCATCATTTTTTCCCCCTAGGGACACTCATTTGTTCCAGTGTCATTTATTGGTTATTTATTTATCTTCTTTTCCTTACTCCTCTGCTGTTCTACCTCTATAAAATGTCAAATGTCTGGATTAGCCTGGTCCTATTTCTGGGGTCTCTAGTGTGTTCCATTGACCTATTAATCTTTCTTCATTTCTCTTTATTATATTTATTTTTTTCTCTGTCTTTAATGTGTTAATATTATTTGTTAACATTATGTATTATATATTAATATTATATAATATTATTGGTATTTTTGGGGTGTCTGGATGGCTCAGTCGATTAAGCATCTGACTTTTGATTTCGGCTCAGGTCATGATCTCATGGTTTGTGAGATCTAGCCCTGTGTCAGGCTCTGTGCTGATGGCCTGGAGCCTGCTTGGGATTCTTTCCTTCTCCCTCTCTCTCTCTCTCCCCATTCTCTGCTCAAAATAAATAAATAAACTTAAAAAAAAATTATTGATATTGTTATGTCATATAGCATATCAGTATTTATTTGTAAGTATCAGTATATGAATACGTTATTAACATTATATAATTATACAATATTTATATCTTCCAACCTTATATGATATATATTATTAATATACATTATATTAATTACATATAATCAATCATATTTCATAATTAAATTTAAGTTATGGATAATTTGTATAATTATAAATAATCTATATTCATATAATATAACATCATCAATATATTAAGTTAATATATTAATGACATTATATTAATAAATACATTTTAGAATCAGAATTTTAGTTACTTATTTTTAAGTAATATCTACTCCCAATATAGGGCTCAAACTCCTGACTCCGATATCAAAAGTCACATACTCTTCCAACTGAGCTGAGCTAGCCAGGTGCCCCTAGCATCAGAATTTTATTATTTTATTTTATTTTTTATTTATTTATTTTTAAATGTTTTTTTACGTTTTTGAGAGAGAGAGACAGTTTGAGCAGACGAGGGGCAGAGAGATGGAGACAGAATCTGAAGCAGGCTCCAGGCTCTGTGCTGTACAAAGCCTGGCATGGGACTTGAGCTCATGTACTGTGAGAACATGACCTGAGCCAAAGTCGGACGCTTAACCATCTGAGCCACTTAGATATCCCTATAATCAAGATTTTTAAATTCCATAGACACAGACACATAATCTCAGTCTCCCTCAACCAATAGTGATGTTTTGTATTGAAATTGCATCGAACATATAGATCAATTTGAGAATTGATCTATTTATGACATTATGGGTTTTGAGGGGCACCTGGGTGACTCAGTCAGTTAAGCGTCCTACTTTGGCTCAGGTCATGATCTCACTATTCCTGAGTTAGAGCCCCATGTCAGGCTCTGTACTGACAGCTCAGAGCCTGGAGCCTGCTTCGAATTCTATGTCTCCCTCTCTTTCTCTCTCTCTGCCCCTCCCTCGCTCATGCTCTGTCTCTCTCTCTCAAAAATAAATAAACATTAAAATTTTTTAAAAAACAATATGGGTTTTGATCTTTAAAACTTCTTAAGACTATGAAAAATTATACTTGTAGTTAGAGTATAAAAGGACACAAGACTTTTTTTTAAAAAATAGTTTATTCTCAAGTTGGTTTCCATATAACACCCAGTGCTCATCCCCACAAGTGCTCTCCTCCATGCCTATCACCCCCCTTCCCCTCTCCCCCAGCCCCATCAGCCCTCAGTTTGTTCTCATCAGTCAAGAGTCTCTCATGGTTTGCCTCCCTCCCTCTCCCCAACTATTTTCCCCCCTTCTTCTCCCCCACGGTCCTCTGTTAAGTTTCTCCTAATCTTCCTATACAAGCAAACATATGGTATCTGTCCTTCTCTGCCTGACTTAGTTCACTCAGCATAACACCCTCAAGGTCCATCCACGTTGCTACACATGGCCAGATTTCATTCTTTCTCATTGCCATGTAGTATTCCATTGTATAGATAAACCACATCTTCTTGATCCATTCGTCAGTTGATGGGCACTTAGGCTCTTTCCATGTTTTGGCTATTGTTGAGAGTGCTGCTATGAACACTGGGGTCCATGTGCCCCTATGCATCAGCACTCCTGTATCCCTTGGGTAAATTCCTAGCAGTGCTGTTGCTGGGTCCTAGGGGAGTTCTACTGTTAATTTTTTGAGGAACCTCCACACTGTTTTCCAGAGGGGCTGCACCAGTTTGCATTCCCACCAACAGTGTAGGAGGGTGCCCGTTTCTCCACATCCTCGCCAGCATCTCGAGTTCTCTGATTTGCTCATTTTAGCCACTCTGACTGGCGTGAGGTGGTATCTCAGTGTGGTTTTGATTTGTATTTCCCTGATGAGGAGGGATGCTGAGCATGGTTTCATGTGTCTGTTGGCCATCTGGATGTCCTCTTTGGAGAAGTGTCTGTTCATATCTTCTGCCCGTTTCTTCACTGGATTGTTTGTTTTTTGGGTGTGGAGTTTGGTGAGTTTCTTATAGATGTTGGATACTAGCCCTTTAGCTGATATGTCATTTGCAACTATCTTTTCCCATTCCGTCTGTTGCCTGTTAGTTTTCTGGATTGTTTCCTTTGCCACGCAGAAGCTTTTCATCTTGATGAGGTCCCAAGAGTTCATTTTTGCTCTTGATTCCCTTGCCTTTGGGGATGTGTCAAGTAAGAAATGGCTGCGGTTGAGGTCAAGGAGGTTGTTTCCTGCTTTCTCCTCTAGGGTTTTGATGGTTTCCTGTCTCACGTTCAGGTCCTTTATCCATTTTGAGTTTATTTTTCTGTATGGTGTGAGAAAATGATCTAGTTTCATTCTTCTGCATGTTGCTGTCCAGTTCTCCCAGCACCATCTGTTAAAGAGGCTGTCTTTTTTCCATTGGATACTCTTTCCTGCTTTGTCAAAGATAAGTTGTCTGTACACTTTTTGGTCCAATTCTGAGTTCTCTTTTCTATTCCATTGGTCTAGGTGTCTGTTTTTGTGCCAATACCATGCTGTCTTGATGATGACAGCTTTGTAGTAGAGACTAAAGTCTGGGATGGTGATGCCTCCGTTTTGGTTTTCTTCTTCAATATTACTTTGGCTATTCGGGGTCTTTTGTGGTTCCATACAAATTTCAGGATAGTTTGTTCTAGTTTTGAGTAGAATGCTGGTGCAATTTTGATTGGGATTGCATTGAAGGTGTAGATTGCTTTGGGTAGTAATGACATTTTAACTATGTTTATTCTTCCAATCCATGAGCATGGAATGTTTTTCCATTTTTTTGTGTGTGTCTTCTTCAATTTCCATCATAAGTTTTATATAGTTTTCATCATATGGATCTCCTATATCTTTGGTTAGGTTTTTATTCCCAGGTATTTTATGTTTCTTTGGTGCAATTGTGAATGGGACCAGTTTCTTGATTTCTCTTTCCATTGCTTCATTGTTGGTGAAGGACACAAGACTTTTGTAGATATTGATCTGAATCTTATTTTTCTTTCAATAACTTTTTCTTCTTATGTGTTTTCTTCTCCTTAGTTTTGGCTTTCTGAAATTTTAAGAGGCTGTGTCTACTTTTCCCACTTTAAGTGATACTTGGTGACATCTTTCAATATAAAATGTTGTTTTTAAAAGTTAAGGGAAATTTCCTTCTATTCTTTTTGTTTTATTGCCTCTATTCTTTTGCTCTGGAACTCATTTTGTTTATTTCTTTTCTTAAAATTTTATTTATTTCTTTAATTTATTTTAAGTAACCTTTCTACTCAACGTAGGGCTTGAACTCATGATCCCAAGATCCAGAGCTGCCGGTTTCACTGACTGAGCCAGCCAGGTGCCCCTGCCCCCCACTTTAAATACATCCTCAGGGGGCTCCTGGGTGACTCAGTGGGTTAAGACTTTGGCTCAGGTCATAATCTTGGCGGTTTGTAGGTTGAAGTGCCGCATCAGGCTCTTTGCTGACAGCTTAGATTTTGAAGCCTGCTTTGGATTCTGTGTCTCACTCTCTCTGCTCCTCCCATGCTTGTGCCCTGTCTCTTTCTCTCTCATATATAAAAGCATTAAAAAAAATAAGTAAATACATCCTCAGTCAGTCTTTCAATTCTCTTACCTCTTTTCCTCATAATTTCTGTCTTCCTTTTTCCTCTATGTTCTTGAAGATTTCCTTAACTTCATTTTGCAGATTGATAGTTTCAGCCATGACCATATTATTATTCATCCTATCCATAGATTAAAAAAAAATATTCCTGGGACCATCATAGTTTTAATGTACAAAAACTCATTTTTGTTCTTTGGTTTTGTTTTTATGTATTAGAATGCACTTATTTATGGGTGCTGTAGTTTTAAAAATGCTTTGAGGATATTATATATTTTTTTCTGGCTTGTCCTGGGTCTGTGACTGCTGCTTGCTCAGGTGCCAGGTCTGGTGATCTGTTTTCAGAAGCTGGGCACCCCTGGGTCCTAAAAGACTTCCCGGGAGGGCTGCCTTGGTAAACCTCGTGCAGTTTTGCAAGGGAGGTACTTAGCCACCTCTGCATTCTTTTTGGTTTTTTGTTGTTGTTGTTGTTGTTTGTTTGTTTCTTTAGTTTTCATAATGGCCATATGCAGAAGGAGAGGATGTTAATTTTTTAAAATTTGTCTTGGGGCATCTGGCTGGCTCCGTCAGTAGAGCATGTGACTCTTAATCTCAGAGTTGTGGGTTCAAGCCCTATATTGGGTCTGGACTTTACTTAAAATAAAAATAATAAAATTTGTATCTCTAAATTTTTTCTTTTAATTATTGCAACTTTGCAATAAGCTTTAATATCTGTTTCTGTTATACAAATCAAAACCACACTGAGATACCACCTCACGCCAGTCAGAGTGGCTAAAATGAGCAAATCAGAGAACTCGAGATGCTGGCGAGGATGTGGAGAAACGGGCACCCTCCTACACTGTTGGTGGGAATGCAAACTGGTGCAGCCCCTCTGGAAAACAGTGTGGAGGTTCCTCAAAAAATTAACAGTAGAACTCCCCTAGGACCCAGCAACAGCACTGCTAGGAATTTACCCAAGGGATACAGGAGTGCTGATGCATAGGGGCACATGGACCCCAGTGTTCATAGCAGCACTCTCAACAATAGCCAAAACATGGAAAGAGCCTAAGTGCCCATCAACTGACGAATGGATCAAGAAGATGTGGTTTATCTATACAATGGAATACTACATGGCAATGAGAAAGAATGAAATCTGGCCATGTGTAGCAACGTGGATGGACCTTGAGGGTGTTATGCTGAGTGAACTAAGTCAGGCAGAGAAGGACAGATACCATATGTTTGCTTGTATAGGAAGATTAGGAGAAACTTAACAGAGGACCGTGGGGGAGAAGAAGGGGGGAAAATAGTTGGGGAGAGGGAGGGAGGCAAACCATGAGAGACTCTTGACTGATGAGAACAAACTGAGGGCTGATGGGGCTGGGGGAGAGGGGAAGGGGGGTGATAGGCATGGAGGAGAGCACTTGTGGGGATGAGCACTGGGTGTTATATGGAAACCAACTTGACAATGAACTATTTGTAAAAAAAAATATGTTTCCATTATTCATGTTTCCGTGTTTTTTAAAAAATGCTTTATATCTGAGAGAGAGAGAGAGAGAGAGAGAGAGACAGCATGAGCAGGGGAGGGTCAGAGAAAGAGGGAGACACAGAATCTGAAACAGGCTTCAGGCTCTGAGCTGTCAGTACAGAGCCTGATGTGGGGCTCGAACCCATGAATGGCGAGATCATGACCTGAGCCGAAGTTGGACACTTAACCGACTGAGCCACCCAGGTGCCCCTCCATCTTTTTTTATAACAGATAAAAATATTTTCATATGTTGTTTCTTTTTTTTTTTTTTATGTTTCTAGTCTCTTAATTACTCCTCTCAGCTTTTTTGTCTTTTATTTCTTTCTGTGTTTTCTTTTATTGTTGTTATTTTGGATCTTTTTGTTGATCGTGATCCTTTTTCTTTGATGCTATCTTTCTCAGATATTTGGATATCTTTAGTTGTTCGTTCAGATCTATGAATAAAGGATTGTATTGGTTAGTATAGGTACATTTTCTGTCTGTGTCACATAGATTTGTTTTTATCAATAAATGTTTTGAAAGGGATGGCTTGACTTGATTGTTGGGCAGATCTTCCTGTAGCATCTGGGGTTAGAGATCAGTAAGGTACATTCACAATGGCTACATGCAATTGCTGAAATAAGGTGAGATTTACTGGAAGTGTGGTTGAAGTGACTGAATTTGTATTATTCCTGAGTAGAAACAGTTTTCCTTTATTCACCTTTCCTTTTTTTAAAATGTTTGTTTGTTTGTTTGTTTATTTGAGAGAGATACAATGTGAGCTCGGGAGGGGCAGAGAGAGAGAAAGGGAGACACAGAATCTAAAACAGGCCCCAGGCTCCTAGCTGACAGCAGAGAGCCTGACGTGGGACTTGAACTCATGAACCATGAGCTGAAGTGAGACACTTAACCCACTGAGTCATCCAGGCAACTCTCACCTTTTCCTCCTTCAACTGTATTACCACAAGTTCTTCTGCTGTTTTGCTGAGAGGTTCTAACACCCATATTAGAATTGATCCCTACTTTGACTACTTTTTAAAAGATAAGATCTTAGGGCTTTATTCTAAGATAGTGGTTTTTATGGTGTGATCCACAGACCAGTATCTTTAGCATCATCTGAAAACTTGGTAGAAATACAAATTCTCGGGCCCCATCCCTGACATAGTGAATAAGAAATCTGGGGAGATGAACCCCAGAGAGTTGTGTTTTAACAACTTCTCCAGATGATCCTGATGTATACTCAAGTTTGAGAACCACCGTCTTAGGAGCAAAAGCTGCTATTGTCAGTTGTTCTTTTTATGTCTGTTGTTGGGGAGGGCTGTGGAATCTCCCTGGTCCAGGTGTTTTAAATGCAATTTTGTTTAATTTAAAAAAATTTTTAAGCGTTTATTTTTGAGATTATATATATGATATATATACATGAGATAGATATAAATATGAGATACATATAAATATGAGATACATATATATCAAGAGAGAGACAGAAAGACAGAATCCAAAGCAGGCTCCAGGCTCTTAGCTGTCAGCATAGAGCCTGACATGGGGCTCAAACTCATGAACCGTGAGATCATGAAATGAGCCACCTAGGAGCCCCCCATCTCAACCATTTTGAAGTGCACAGTTCAGTAGTATTAAGTGCATTCCTATTGTCTACACCAGATCTTTACGACTTTTTCATCTTGCAACACCAGAACCCTACCCGTGAAATGCTAATTCCTCCCCTCCCCATCCTTTGGTAATCATCTTTCCACTTTCTGTTTCTATGATTTTGACTACTTTAGATACCTAATATGAGTGGAATTCATGCAGTAGTTCTCTTTTTGTGGCTCATTTCACTTTGCATAATGTCCTCGAGGTTCATGTGTTGTAGTATGTGCCTAGATTTCCTTGTTTGAGCCCATATAGTATTCCATTGTATGATTATACCAGATTTTGTCTATCCTGGTACGAGTCCTAATGTTCAAGTTAAATCATTTCTAACTAAGGGTCCATTAGGAAATAAAATAGGCTTTTTGACTCTTTTTGATTTATTATGTGGAATTGTGTAAATTCATAGCCCTAGGTAATTATTAAACGTTAGAATTATAGAACAAATAATGACAGCATTGGGCTGAACTTGAGAGATCAATCTTGCCCTGTAGACCCACTTTACACAGAAGAAGTCAACAATTATAAAAGGGGAGTAGCTTACCCCAGTTCAGACAAGTTATTTTATTTTTTTTAATTTTGAAAAGATTTTTAGTTTTCAGTAATCTCTACACCCAACTTGGGGCTCGAACCCACAACCCCAAGATCAAGAGTCACACACTCCTCTGAGCCAGCCAGGCACCCCAGACAGCAAGTTATTTTAGAGCTGAGGCTAATACCTGGAGTGCAGTGGTGATTCTGTGTTTCTAGAAGGAATGCAGAAGGAACAGAAGCAACAGGGCACCTTTCTGGTGTGAGCAGATTTAACCCAGGGATAACTCCATTTTTGAACTTTATTTCCTGGAATAGAGTATCTTCTACATTTATACTGTCCAATTTTCAGAAAATTGGGCTGTTAGAAGTCACAGAGGGAATTAGCAGCTGTTAGAAGAAAAAGCAAAAGGATTGTTGCCAGACTTCCTAAATCTTGGCATATTTCAGAAAATGTCCCAATATGTTACATATGCTTATTCATGCGAAGAAGTCTTTGGCTATAGTGCGTTGTCTATATAAATATGTTTTGCATTGTAAGCTGGTCCGAGTGTTGGATTGTATGTTTATTAGTCCCTGAGAACCCTTCTTCTGCTAGCTTTTTTTGCTTCATTTCTCCTGTTCTTTCCTTTCTGCATAAAGCCACAAAGGAGGTGGGGAACACAGTCAGGGCTGTCAAGAATTTCATTCTAGTTCCAAACCCTGCCAATCCGTTCTAGCCTTAGTGACAGTTACTTTTTGCTTTCTACCTTGTCCAGAGTTTTAAGATCAAACCATATAAGCCATTCTTCAGCAGAGTGGAAAAGTAAGTCCTATTTTAAGAACTGGGAAAGTACAAAAGAGTGAGTAGAGGACCAAATGACAGAGTCCACTGCCACTCTCAAAGCCGAATGGGCACGACTCTTGTCCTACAAAAACAGTCACTAAAGTGAAATACATCTCCTGAAAAAGCAATGTATGGATACAGAGACATCAGTCAGATTGATTTCTTTTCTCACATTTTAGCACAACCAACTTCTCTGGGAAATTGTGAGAGGAAAATAGAAGCCATGTTTACTTTGTAAATGGACTCCTCATGGAGTTTTTTGTTCCGGGTTATAGTCAAACCCTAACTCATAGGGTGAGTCATGGGGCACGCTGAAGCCGCAACACAAACGATAGAGGAAAGGGTAAAAAGATAGAATTTAATGGCCATAGAAAGATAGTGAAACATTTGTGTAGATCATTCCTTTGGTGTAGGCTGTTTCTGATGTGGAAAATGTTGGGGTTCAGAGCCAATAGCCAAGAAAGAATTCTTGAGATGTCTTTGGTACAAAGAGGTGGTTTTATTGGAAACAGGAATGGTGGGCAGAAAGAGCTGCATTGGGGTTGTGAGGCATGATTGATGATATACTTTTCAAGTTGGGAGGGGGTTAGGGATAGCATAAGCCTCTAAGGAATTTGGAAGCAAGGTTTCCAGGACCTTGAGGGGCTAGCTGCTGTCAGGATAAGGTCATTTACTACTGTCTAGTAAAATCTTAGTTACGAGACCCTTCAGGTGTGTATCAGTGGGCCATATGCTTGGAGTATGATTGCCAACATATACGTTGCGAGGTAGAGATAAGGAAGTTTCCAAAGGAATTTGTTTTTTGTAAATTTTAGAGGCAGAGAAAGCACAAGTGGGGGAGAGGGGCAGAGGGAGAGAGAGAATCCTAAGCAGGCTCCTGATGATGGGCTAGATGCCCACAACCTGGTGATCATGACCCAAGCTTAAATCAAGAGCCAGATGCTCAACTGACTGAGCCACCCAGGCGCCCCTCCAAAGGATTTTTTTTAAATGTTTGTTTATTTTTGAGAGAGAGAGAATGCGAGCTTGAGCCAGGGAGGTACAGAGAGAGAGGGGATCAGAGGATCTGAAGTGGGCTCTGCGCTGACAGCAAAGAGTCCTACGCAGGGCTCGAATTCACGAACCTTGAGATTTTGATCTGAGCCAAATTGGGTGCTCAACTGGGTGGACCACACAGGTGCCCCTCCAAAGGAATTTTTGTATGTTAAGGTAGACTTAGAGGATCCTGGGGCGTTGGGCTTAGATTGCCTTTTGCCCCTGGCTGAGTGTCAACAGGGAAGCAGCTGAGCTCCCAGAAGGAGGTTACTCTCAAGGACTTGTCAGTGGGCTGTAAGTAGTATGGAAATTTTTTTTTTTTTGAGAGAGAGAGGACACAAGCCAGCAAGGGCAGAGAGAGAGAGGGAGAGGGAGAGGGAGAGGGAGAGGGAGAGAGAGAGAGAGAGAGAGAGAGAGAGAGAAGGAGAGGGAGGAGAGAGAGAGAGAAAAGGCCAGAGAAGTGGGATTCACCCGAAGCAGGGCTCAAGCTCAACTGATGTGGGACTAGAACTCAGGGTTTCATAGTGGAACCGGGTTTTGGAATCAGAGACCTTTAATTCAAGTTTTGCCTCTGCTATTTAGTGCCTTGAGCACACACCATTTAGTGTGACCTTGGGCAATTCATTTCTCTGAGGCATAATTTTCTTTCCTTTTTTTTTTTTTTAAGAGTCTTTACTTATTTATTTTGAGAGAGAGAGAGAGAGAAGGCGCAGGCAGGGGAAGAGGGGCAGAGAGAGAGAGAGGGAGAGAGTAAGAATCCCATGCAGGCTCCGCACTGCCAGCAAGGAGCCTGATGTGGGACTCCTATAATGAACCGTGTAATCACGACCAGAAGCGAAATCATTAGAGGGATGCTTCACTGAGTGAGCTACCCGGGCACCCCCCTCAGACATAATTTTCTTATCTGTGAGGGGGACCAGACTAGGTCACCCCCACATATGCATTTTTGGCTTGAGGATTATTTTGAGCTGATTATTTTTTACATTATTATTTTTTTTTTAAGTAAACCCTACCCCCAATGAAGTCATGACCCTGAGATCAAGATCTTGTGTGCTCTACTGACAGAGCCAGCCAGGCGCCTGAGCTGATTATTTTTTAAAAAGATTAGTCACAGGAGAATCTCTTCAAACCAAGTAGAAGTTACCCTTTTAGATGTATTTACATTTACAAGGGAAATCTCCATTTGTAAAGGTATCTCTCTCTCTCTTCCCGTAAGAGTGGGGAGGGAGGAGTCACTCTCTAGAAACTCTTATTAATGGGGGAGGCAAGGTTTCAAATCCGTGTTAACAACCATACCCTCAGGTTTACTGTGTTTTGCCTGATAGTCTCTCAGTAACTGGCTGCCCAGCCCCTAAACATCTTTTGTCTTTAACTGGAGATGATATTTAAGGTGGTTAATGGTTTGGGCCATTTGGGGGAGTCATTCAGTTTTCCTGGGTCTCTCCTATGTCTACAGGGAGTTTATTTGCTATTAAACTTCCATTTGCTTTTCTCCAGTTAATTTGTCTTTTGTTACAGGTGATTGGGGGTGTCTCAGCCAGAAACCTAGAAGGGCAAAGGGAAAATTATCTTCCCGTTTTTACACCTGCCTTGTGCCTGTGAGTCTGGTCATTATGGATTGCATTAATGGGCTCCCCTTCTGGCTTTTGATTGGTTTTAATCAATGGGAGGTACCAACAGGAAGTTGGAGAGTGGGAGAAAAGAGAGAATGGGCAACTATTCCGGATTTTCTTCCTGAAGTAGTTTGGAATTGTCTTTGTTCCTCTACTGAATGTCTTGGCATAGCTTTCCGTAGAAGCTCTCTGCAGGCTGTGTTTGCCCCTGCCCCCCCTGCCCCTTCAGGTAAGTGTGCTGTTAAATCAGCCACCCCGTCTCTCTTCCTAATCCTGCAATGCTTCACTTGCCTTTGTTGATTTTCCTTCATTTTCCCTACAACATTAGAAATAGTCCTTTTATTAAATTGTCCTTTGAGTGTGCCATCTCTTTCCCGAGGGGGGGACTTTGATAACTTCGGTAAAAAAAATCATCCCATTATTAAAATGCGCTTGCGTCTTTGGAAAATTGTCCCTGGAAGAAGTCTGGGTGTGTTGTTTCCTCAGGCACATTAGTTATGTGAATAAGGCTGTGGCGATGGTATTTAACTGTCCATTGACTCTTACATTTACTTCTGGGCTTTCCTTACTTTTTGCTATTTGTGGTCTCCTAAGAATTATGTTGTCTGCTTGTGTGCTCTATACACCCAAGATTCAGCCCGGTCAGTGGTTTGCTTAGCCTGGGGTTAAGGAAACCATGGCCAAAGTTTTGTCCTTGTGAGGGACAGTTAACTTGTCTTTTGAAGTTAAAACATTTTTTTAAATGTGTATTTACTGTTTATTTATTTTTGAGAGAGAGAGAAAGAGAAAGAACGAGAGAACGAGCAGGGGAGGGTAGAGAGAGACTGAGAGACAGAATCTGAAGCAGGCTCCAGGCTCTGAGGCCCCTGACGTGGGGGCTCAAACTCACGAGCCGTGAGATCATGACTTGAGCGAAGTCAGACGCTTAACCGACTGAGCCACCCAGGCGCCTCAATGTTTATTTAGTTTTGAGAGAGAGAGTGAGCGAGAGAGAGAGCAAGCGAGCACATGAGGGCTCAAGCAGTGAGAAAGAGGAGAGACAGAGAATCTGAAGCAGGCTCTGCACTTTGAGCGCCAAGCCCAATGTGGGCTCAAACGTATGAACTATGAGATCATGACCTCAGCTGAAGTTGGGTGGTCAACTGACTGAGCCACCCAGGCACCCCAGGAAGATTTAGATGGTTCTTGCAGCCTTGGTCACAAATGATTATTTTTGAGAGTCAATTAAAGCAAAATGGCTGGCTCTGATGAAGCAGCAAAATAATTCAATCTATTAATCTTGGGTCAGTGGTGTCCTCTTTTCTAAGAAGAACAGTAATCCTATCTACAAAGGAGCAAAGAGCCAACTCAAGTACTAGACAAATTTTTCTCAAAGAATTTTTATATCCTTGTTTTGGGAGGTGCAACTTGTTACCTTTCTTTTCTGACTTGGCTGTCAGGATAAATTTGCTATATATTAAAAACTCAGTCGCAGGGGCACTTGGGTGGCTCAGTCGACTGAGCGTTCCATTCTTGATTTCAGCTCAAGTCATGATCCCAGGTTGTGGGATTGAGCCCCACTGTGGGCTCCACGCTGAGTGTGGAGTCTGCTAAAGATTCCCTCCCTACCTCTCTCTGTCTGTCTCTCTCCCACTGCCTCCTCCCCTGCTCCTGTGTGCTCTCTCTTTCTCTAAATAAAACATTGAACCCCCCCAATTGCAGTAATATCTCATTTTTAGGTTTTTTTTTAATGTTTCCTCATTTTTGAGAGAGAGCATGAGTGAGGGAGTGACAGAGACAGAGGGGGACAGAGAGGATCCAAAGTAGCCTCTGCGAGACCAATCCAGCGCTCAGACTACGAACCTTGAGATCATGACCTGAGCTGAAATCGGACGTGCAACTGACTGAACCACCCAGGTGCCTCTCATTTTTAGTTTCTGGTATAACCTATAACTCTCTCATTAATTTGTTTAGTCTTTATTGAACTATTTGGTGGATATTTATATATTTTACTGAAGGTATTTTAAATTCATTAGGAAATCGGAAGTATAAGTACTTGGGAGAAGCTTTATTGAGATAGTTCCAAGAATATGGAAAAATGAGGGGAACAGTTTGCCCTCTGAAATCAACATGTAAGTCCAGGTTCATCTATATAACCACCTGAGAGAAGATGGCTTCAAGACCAGAATTGGTGATAACGTTGTATTAGATCTAAATAAAGACCATATCAATTAAGAGGAGGATGTAGTCAATGCAGTAAGCATAGAAAAAGGGGACTTAGGCACCTGTTAGCTGTGTCCACCCAAGCCTGCTCAAGCCTGAGCCAATTCACTTCCCATACCTTGACCTGTTGAGAGCATTTGGATGAGATGGATACATCAAACTATCCCGACAATTTCAAGCATTTGATCAATTTGATTATTAACCCTTTTTATAATTTCAAGCTCATCAGATAACATTCTGAGTATGATGTGGCTTTCTGTGCACCATAACTACAGGAAGAAAAATTCACTATTCATATAAAGCATGCATAATCTGGTACCTGTAACAGTTAATTGTCAGTGTAAAGTTAAAAAAGAAAAATCTTTTTATTACAATTTGCCCTTCCATGTGGTGTGTCTCCAGGGAGAAAACACTCGTCATGCTGACTTGGTTACTCCACTCCATGTGAAGATCCTATTTTGCTACGTCAAGAAATGAATAGGCATTTTGATGTCTGTCTTAGTGTGGGAAGCTTACTTAGCACAAATGCATTGCCGAGAGATCAATTTGCTCTTGGTGACACAATATCTAACTTGAGAGGTTGTGAGGCAGAGGGCCAAACTGGGGACCGTGGTTAAATCGCCCACGCAGTCAGCACCCTCCTATGAGGCCTTCTGGGAGCCAGCCTGTAGGCTTTGTTCCAGGACGATGTGCTGTGTAGCTGAAAGTGAGCATGCTTTTCTTCTTTAAAATAATAGGGTTTCTACCCAGCATCACTTTGATTCCCAATCCAGACAGAGACCCAGCAAATAAAGAGAACTACAGGCCAATATCCTTGTTGAATACAGATGCATAAATCCTCAACAAGATAATTGCAAATTGAATTCAATAGCACATAAAAAGAATTATCCTCCATGATCAAGTGGGATTCATTCCTGGGTTCCAGGGCTGGTTCAATATTCACAAATCAATCAATGTGATACATCACATTAACAAAAGAAAAATTAAAAACCATATGATCCTGGGGCGCCTGGGTGGCTTAGTCGGTTAAGCGTCCGACTTTCGCTTAGGTCATGATCTCGCGGTTCGTGGGTTCGAGCCCCGCGTCGGGCTCTGTGCTGACTGCCAGCTCAGAGCCTGGAGCCTGTTTCAGTCTGTGA
>NW_024081620.1:0-8734 GCF_003009895.1 Hyaena hyaena | reverse complement strand
AAAAAAGACAGCCTCTTTAACAGATGGTGCTGGGAGAACTGGACAGCAACATGCAGAAGAATGAAACTAGATCATTTTCTCACACCATACAGAAAAATAAACTCAAAATGGATAAAGGACCTGAACGTGAGACAGGAAACCATCAAAACCCTAGAGGAGAAAGCAGGAAACAACCTCCTTGGCCTCAACCGCAGCCATTTCTTACTTGACACATCCCCAAAGGCAAAGGAATCAAGAGCAAAAATGAACTCTTGGGACTTCATCAAGATGAAAAGTTTCTGCCTGGCAAAGGAAACAATCCAGAAAACTAACAGGCAACTGACGGAATGGGAAAAGATAGTTGCAAATGACATATCAGCTAAAGGGCTAGTATCCAACATCTATAAGAAACTCACCAAACTAAAAAAAAAAGCTTTTTTTAAAAAAAGGGGGGCGCCTGGGTGGCTCAGTCGGTTAAGCGTCTGACTTTGGCTCAGGTCATGATCTCACGGTTAATGGGTTCGAGTCCCGCATCGGGCTCTGTGCTGACAGCTCAGAGCCTGGAGCCTGCTTCAGATTCTGTGTTCACTCTCTCTCTGCCCCTCCCTTGCTCATGCTCTATCTCTCTCTCAAAAATAAATAAAACTATAAAAAAAAAGCTTTAAGAAACTCACCAAACTCCACACCCAAGAAACAAACAATCCAGTGAAGAAACGGGCAGAAGATATGAACAGACACTTCTCCAAAGAGGACATCCAGATGGCCAACAGACACATGAAACCATGCTCAGCGTCCCTCCTCATCAGGGAAATACAAATCAAAACCACACTGAGATACCACCTCACGCCAGTCAGAGTGGCTAAAATGAGCAAATCAGAGAACTCTAGATGCTGGCGAGGATGTGGAGAAATGGGCACCCTCCTACACTGTTGGTGGGAATGCAAACTGGTGCAGCCCCTCTGGAAAACAGTGTGGAGGTTCCTCAAAAAATTAACAGTAGAACTCCCCTAGGACCCAGCAACAGCACTGCTAGGAATTTACCCAAGGGATACAGGAGTGCTGATGCATAGGGGCACATGGACCTCAGTGTTCATAGCAGCACTCTCAACAATAGCCAAAACATGGAAAGAGCCTAAGTGCCCATCAACTGACGAATGTATCAAGAAGATGTTGTTTATCTATACAATGGAATACTACATGGCAATGAGAAAGAATGAAATGTGGCCATGTGTAGCTACATGGATGGAACCTGAGGGTGTTATGCTGAGTGAACTAAGGCAGAGAAAGACAGATACCATATGCTTCCACTTATAGGAGTATTAGGAGAGAGGTGCCTGGGTGGCTCAGTTGGTTAAGTGTCCGACTTTGGCTCAAGTCATGATCTCACACTTTGTGAGTTCGAGCCCCGCATCGGGCTCTGTGCTGACCTCTAGCTCAGAGCCTGGAGCCCGTTTCATATTCTGTGTCTCCCTGTCTCTCGGACCTGCCCTTGTTCACGCTGTGTGTGTCCCTCTCTCTCTCAGAAGTAAATAAAAAAACATTAAAAAAAAGGATTAGGAGAAGCTTAACGGAGGACCATAGGGGAGGGTAAGGGGAAAAATAGTTGGGGAGAGGGAGGGAGGCAAACCATGAGAGACTCTTGAATGGTGAGTACAAACTGAGGACTGATGGGGGTACGGGAGAGGGAAAGGGGGGTGATAGGCATCAAAGAGGGCACTTGTTTGGATGAGCACTGAGTGTTATATGGAAACCAACTTGACAATAAACTATTTAAGGAAAAAAATAATAGGGCTTCTAAATAGTCTTTTCTTCAAGTTTCCTCTACCTAGGGTTTATGGTTAGGCTTCGTCGCAAGCCTGTGGCAAAATGTGATCACATGAACTTCTTTTCCATTCTTTTTCTATGAAGTATATGATTTACACAAAAGAATATATGTAAAGATATGTGAAAATTACTAATCATCATAATAAAACAACTCTAAAGTTCCACCTTACCACAGAACTAGTGAGTTGCAGGTACTGTTGAAATTCCCGTGTGTTCTTCCCTGATACCTTATGACTGTCGTGTCTCAGAAGGCACTAGTGTCCTGAAGTCTACATTTAGTATTCCCCTTGAATTTCTTTCGAGCTTTACCATCCATATAGGTATCCCTAAACAACTTATTGCTTGTTTTTTGCTAAGTTTTGAGTTTCATAAATATTGTATCAGGCTGTATGTATTTTTCTGGGACATGTTCTTTTTATACTTTATAGTCTAAGATTATTCTATGTTGCATGTATCTGTACTTGATTCATTTTCACTGCAGTATAATATTCCATTATATGACTGATGACTGTATAACGCTCTTTCCAGTTTCCTGTCAATGAACATTAAGAACATTATTATGAAGATTGTTAGAAGTGTGAGCTAGCTCTCAGGCAGATACCTAGGAATAGAATTGCTGTATAGTAGGGTATGCATGTCTTCTACTTTTCCAGATAATGAAATTTTTTTAAATTCTGAAATTATTTAACATATTTGTATTTCCAAGCATGTAGGAGAGTTGCTTGTACTGCTTTCTTGTTAACACTTGATCGTATGAAACTCTTATTTTTCCTTTATTTTAGTAAGTAAATTGTATTAGCTCATTGTGATTTTACTTTTCCATTCTTTGGTTACTAATGAGTTCAAGCACTTTTTCATATGTTTATTGGCCATTCAAGTTTTACCTTTTTATATTGGATATTGCTTGTTTATTTATTTATTTAAAAAATTTTTTTAAAAATATTTTATTTATTTCTAGGAGAGAGAGAGACAGCATGAGCAGGGGAGGGTCAGAGAGAGAGGGAGTGACAGACTCTGAAACAGGCTCTAGGCTCCGAGCTGGCAGTCAGCACAGAGCCCGACGCGGGGCTCGAACCCACGAACCGCGAGATCATGACCTATGCGAAAGTTGCTTGTTTATTTTTATGAGTTATAATCTGGTACTACTACTTTGTTGGTTATCTTTGTTACAGATGTCTTCCTGTAGTTTGTGGCTTCTTTTTAAGTTTATTTATTTCGAGAGACAGAGAGAGAGAGAATACTTGCGAGCGAGCGAGCAAGCAGGGGAGGGGCGGAGAGAGAGGGAGACAGAGAGAATCCCAAGCAGGTTCCATGCTGTCATTGCAGAGCCTGAGGCAGGGCTTGATCTTAACACCATGAGACCTGAGCTGGTATCAAAAGTTGGTGGCTTAACCAACTGAGCCACCCAGGGACCCTGTGGCTTGTTTTATGGTGACCTTTGATCATCAGAATTTATTGATTTCATGTGTTCATATTTTTCCATCTCCTTTTATAATTTACGCCTTTTGAGTCTTGTTGAAGAAATCTGAGGTGCCTGGCTGGCTCAGTCAATAGAGCACACAACTTTTGATCGAGCCCCGCATTGGGAGTACAGTGTACTTAAGAAAAAAAAAAAAAGAAATCCTTCTCTGAGATGAACATTTAACGCTCAAATTAGCATTGTTTGAACTCTCATTGACCTGTCTTGACCTTAGTAACCCTTCTCTTCTGCATAGCTGGCAGTTCTTGAAAGTCAGCAGTGAATGTGTTAAAAAAATCTATCTGCCCCTTACAGTTACTACATTGCAATTGCCATGCTATTTTTCTTCTTTTCCACCCTCCCCTCTAGCCAGTAGCCACTGCCCTTGGAGCAATTTAGTAGCAACTCATTGTAGCTTGTATTGGGTTATCCTTTTTTTTTTATTTAATTTTTTAAATTTAGGTTTCTTTATTTTGAGAGAGACAGAGACAGTGAGAGTGGAGGAGGGGCAGAGAGAGAGGGAGAGAGAGAGAGAATCCCAAGCCGACTTTGTGCTGCCAGCACAGAGCCTGATGTGGGGCTCAAACTCATGAAATCGCAAGATCATGACCTGAGCCAAAATCAAGAGTCAGACGCTTAGCATCCTGGTTATCCTTCAGATTATCAGGATTGGGTGCAGTTTTCCAAAAGTTCCATTACTTGGAGCGTCAGAAAGATGCTGGGCTTTTTTGGAATTCAGGAGAATGTGCTGTCTTCCCAGCTATATATCACACTTAGTTCCTTAGGCACCAAAGACATACTGCTGCACACATCCCAAAACACTCTTAATAAGAATAAAAGAAAATTAATAAAAAAATCAAAGTTCATGCTCATTTCTATAATCATAATTGACTATTCGGGTATAAAACTAATTCTATCATACACAGTGTAGCAGCATTTTTTACTTACCCTTAGGTTGCATAAAACATCAGAATCAGAGTCCTTGCTCAACCACCACCACCAATTTATATTTCAAAACACTTAACATGTGCATATTGCTTTTCACAGCCTTTCTTCTAGTGTGAGGTGAAGAAGTGATCAGATCTACATACTCTTCTTGGCATGACTGTTATCCTGATTTCCTGGGAGAAATATTTGGACAAAAGTACCTACTTCAAATTCCTCTGAACAAAAGATAATTTTCAGAGACAATCTAATATAAATTCATATTAAAATATTCTTTAACTCTGCACAGTCCAATTAAACATACACCCAATGTATTAAGCAGTGCAGTTCACATTTTAGTCTGTAGTCTCTGTATGCAAGTTAATAGTGACTACACATTTCCCAAGAATAAAATGGACAGTCTGTCTTAAAAGCTGACCTGAAAACTTTGTCTAGAGAGAGACTGCTTCTTGGAGTCCTTGAAGTGACAGAAACTTCTATCCACTCCTTTTATTCATCAGAGATTTCAAAAAATATCTTAAGGCCTGAGTTTTAGGCCACGCACTTCATTTCCATTAGTAATATGGATACCAAAGTATAACAGAATCACCCCAGGGGCAAAATTGTGGAAGAAACAGTGTGGGAAAGGAGATGATCTCAATTGGAATAGATTGCCCCTGAGCCATTTTGATTACATGTTTATGGAAGATTAAAGATGACTTTCACATTTTTTGCCCTTTCTCCAGCAAGTGATGGTGTCCATTTCTGCTACACTTGAATCTGGGCCTGATAGTCTCTGTTTGGGTAGTAAAGTGTGATGGAAGGGGTGCTGTGCCAGCTCTGGGTCTAGCCAGTGAGGCCTGGCAGTTTCCACTTCGGTTTCATGGAGCACTGAGACACCACAAACCAGGTCTCAGGATCCTGGTGAGGGACCCTGTGGAGTAGCCTTGACACTTCATAGACAGAGCAGGGCAGCGCCCTGAGACCAGTCTTCCCGCTGTCCTTGGCAGGGCACCAGACATGTGAGTAAAGCTACCAGTTGCATACCACCAAATGACTCCAGTTCATGTCACATGGAGTAGAAGAACCACCCTGTCAAGATTTGCTAGAATTCCTAACACATAGTCGTGAGATAAAATAAAATGGTTATTGTTTTAGGTCACTGAGTTTGTGAGTAGTTTGTTACAAAGCAAACTGGTAACTGGAACATGGTTGTTCCCATGTGAGAAAGAGTTCACAACTCCAGTCAGGATCATTTGTATTTGTAATTCAGTATACCCAGGCATGAGTGTTAACTGTATATTGTTCTCATAAAATTTGGTATAATCATTCTTTTTTTTAATGTTTATTTTTGAGAGAGCACAAGTGGAAGAGGGACAGAGAGGGGGACAGAAGATCCAATGCTGGCTTCGTGCTCACAGCAAACACTAAGCCAGATGTGGGGCTCACACTCACTAAGTTCAAAGTCATGACCTGAGCTGAAGTCCGCTGCCCAACCCACTGAGCCACCCAGATGCCCCTGGTATATTCATTCTTAACATATTTTATTCATTTTACAAGTTCTGAGTTAAGTTCTGTAGGCATTGCTTAATATAATCTGAATATGCCTAATCCCCTAAGAAATCCACCCCTTAAGGAAAGCTTTGGCAGCATTGGTTTTAATAATGTTTTTTGAAGAGGTACCAAAAAGGGATGAAAATTATAATCCAGAGTGAAACCTCTTTAAATCCTCACTTCCCACTCTCTTCCAATACCTCACACTGTACGGCACACCAATTGTTCCTTCTTCTGACTACTAGTGATAATGATGCTATGAACATTGGCACAAAGTATCTGAGTCCGTGTTTTCAAATCTTTTGGTTACATACCTACGAGTGGAATTGCTGAGGCACATGAAGCATTAACCTGCTTTCCACAGTGGCTATGCCATTTTACATTCTCACCAGCAATGTAGATCAATTTCTCCGTATCTTCACCGATGCTTATTGATCGTCCTTTTCTTCAAAATTATAGCCATCCCAGTAAATATGAGGTACTTTAATAGGATGGTTTTGATTTGCATTTCCCTACTGACTAATGATATTAAGCATCTTTTTATATGTTTATTGGTCATGTATTTATTCTTTAGATAAATGTTTATTAATGTTCTTTGCCCATTAAGAATTTTGGGGGGGGGGATCTGGGTGGCTTAGTTGGTTAAGTGTGTAGCTCTTGGTTTTGGCTTGGGTCATGATCTCACAGTTTGTGGGATTGAGCCCCATGTAGGGCTCTGCACTGACAGTGTGGAGCCTGTTTGGGATTGATTCTCTGTCTCTCTCTCTCTCTGCCCCTCCCCTGCTTGTAACCTTTCTCTCTCAAAATAAATAAATAAACATTAAAAAAATTTTTCTGGGTCTTTTCGTTGTTGAGTTTTAAGGGTTATTTATATATTCTGGATATTAAACTGTTGTCAGTCATATGGCTTCCAAATCTTTTCTCCCATTCTGGAGATTGTTATTTTTTTTTTTCACTCTCTTGATATTGTCCTGTGCACAAAAGTTTTAATTTTAGGGAAGTCTGTTTTTTCCTTTGTGGTTTTGTTGTATTTAAGAAACCATTGTCAACCCAAGGTCACATAGACTTGCTTGTATGTTTTCTTCTAAGAGTTTTATGGTTTTAGGTCTTATATTTTGGTGTCTTTTATTCATTTGAGTTAATTGTTGTATACAGTGTAAGACAAAGGCTGAACTTCGTTCTTTGGCCTGTGCACATCTAGTTTCTGCAGTGGTATTTGTTGAAGAGACTATTCTTTGTCAGCACACCTGTTGAAAATCAGTTGAACACAGATATGAGGGTTTGTTTCCATGCTGTCAATTCAATTTCACTGATCCATATATCTATCCTTATGCCAGTATCACGCGGTTTTAAGTACTATAGGTTTTTTTTTCTTTTTTAATTTTGAGAGAGAAAGAACCAACGGGGAAGGGACAGAGAAAGGGTGACAAAAGATCTTAAGCAAGGTCTGCTCTGACAGTGCAACATGGGGCTTGAACTCATGAACCACAAGATCACGACCTGAGCTGAAGTCGGATGCTTAACCAACTGAGCTACCCTGGTGCCTCACAGGATTTTATTGAGGAATTTGCATCTATATTTGTAAAAGATTTTGTCCTGTAGTTTTTCATAGTGTCCCTGTGTGGCTTTGATGTTAGATTAAATGCTGGCCTCAGAGTACCCCTTTCAAATGTTTGTTATATTTTAAGAAGGATTGATATAATCAGTCCTTCTTTCATTCTTTTGTTCTTTTGTTCCTTCTTTTAAAATTGTTAATGTTTTATGTATTTCAGAGAGAGAGAGAGAGAGAGAGAGCGTGAACAGGGGAGGGTCAGAGAGAGAGGGAGACACAGAATCTGAAGCAGGCTCCAGGCTCTGAGCTAGCTGTCAGCACAGAGCCCAATGCGGGGCTCGAACCCACAAACCATGAGATCATGACCTGAGCCGAAGTCAGACATTTAACTCACTGAGCCACCCAGGCGCCCCTTTCTTTGTTTCTTTCTACGAAGTTCATTTATTTACTTATTTTGAGAGAGAAGGAGAGAGAGAGGGAGGGAGGGAGGGAGGGGAGAGAATGAGTGGGAGAGGGGCAGAGAGAGAGAGGGAGAGAGAGAGAGAATCCTGGGCAGGCTCTGGACTATCTGTGCAGAGCCCCATGTGGGGCTCAAACTCATGAATCATGAGATCATGACCCAAGCTAAAATCAAGAGTCAGATGCTTAATTGAGCCACCTAGGCACTCTGGTGTAATTTTTCTTTAAACATTTGGTAGTTTTACCAGTGACTCCAAATTCTGGGCTTTTCTTTTTTGGAAGATTTTTGATTACTAATTAAATTTACTTATTTGGAATAAGTGCCTCATATTTTCTTTTTCTTCCTGAGTCAGTTTTGGTAGTTTGTGTGTTTTTAGAAATTTGTCCATTCATCTATTATCAAGTTAATCGACATACAATTGATCAGGGCATTGTCTTATGTTTTTTAAATTTTTGTTGGGTTTGTAGAAATGTCCCTATTTGCATGAACTGATTTTAATTATTTGCATCTTCTCTCCTTTATTCTTAGTCAGTCTGTTTAAAAGTTTGTCAATTTTATTGACATTTTCAGAGAATCAACTTTTGGTTTTGTTTCATTTTCTGTTTTCTATACCTTTTTTTTCTGCTCAAATTTTTATTATTTCCTTCCCACTCCTAGTTTTGGGTTTATTGACTTTGAGAGCTTTCCTCTTTTTTTTAAATGCAGACATTTACAGCTATAAACTTCCCTGAGTATTGCTTTTAGTGCATCCCATAAATTTTGGTATGGTATACTTTCATTTTCACTCATCTTAAGATATTTTCTAATTTCCCTTGTGATTTCTTTTTTTTTTATTATTATTATTATTTTATTATTATTTTAGGCATTGGTTTTTTTTTTTTTTTACAAATAGTTTATTGTCAAATTAGTTTCTACATAACACTCAGTGCTCATCCCCAAAGTGCCCTTCTCCATGCCCATCCCCCCCTCCCCCCCACATCCA